>NW_020955409.1:351143-398808 GCF_003031625.1 Empidonax traillii
TCTCCTTAAACTCAGTATATAATTCACACACCACATTAAAACCCCCTTCATTACATTTGTGACAAAGACATTAAAAGTTAAAGTTGTTTTGTCTATATAGGTCCAAATAAATCTCCTTTCTTCTTAGTTGTCTAATAGTTCTAATTCTGTGGGGAGAAGTCTTACCTCGCATGTGAATCACTCAGAATGCCTTGGATTTCTAATCAGCACGCTTACACAGTTTTGTCCTTGGTATGCAGCTATTGTAGCTGGCATATTTACCAGTCCTATTATACTTCTGAGATTTAAAAAAGAAATAAAATATGCAAATACTGGGGAAGGATGTTTGTGGCAGAGGTTTTGTGAAGATAGAGAGCAGAGCTGGGAACAGAAATTATGCTTTGTTACTGTGTTCCCCAAAAGACCATATTACAAGTACTCAGGCAGAGGAAACTTCATGATGACAACCAAACTCTGTCTCAGACAATTTACATTACTATTCATCTTCCCTGGCTGCTCCTGTTTCATCAGACCCAAATTCTTGCCAAACCAACAAATGTAGTCTCCAATGTTTTCTGTTTTGAGTTTTCAAACATCAAGTTTGCAATGCAACTTGAATCTCTGTGTCTGACGATTTATGTGCAGTTCATTTCTATGAACTCACAGCTAATTGCATGTGCTCAGTGCCCAGGTTCCACCAAGACACATGTACATGTGTCAAAGCTGTGCTACATCTCCTTCCACAATCAGGGGGTCAACCTTTTTGCAAACTCAAGAGGGAGAGAATGGTGAAGCTGTAGAGACCAGATAAAAGACTGAAGTGAACATACGCTAAAATAAGGCTAAATGCATTTTTTTCTAACCCATCTATAAAATCAGAACTCTGAGATAAATTAGAAAATGTAAGAAATTCCAGCAGGATACATCTCTAAGCAGGAAACTCAAACATATGGGCCTCCTAGCTTCTGGGTATTTAAATTCATTGAAGTATGCCAACATACACAGTATTCAGTTCCATATAATTATGAAACAGATCATTAACTGTTTTAATCTGTCATATCTCTTGGGATCCAGGGTGACATATGAAATCATGATAACATAGCTATGGATATAGAAATAAAAACAGCCCACACTAGTAAATAGTACTATTATATCAGGAAAATACTGAGCTGAACAAAGTCAAATCAGCATATTTTGCATGGTTCTTTATACCACAGTTGCAGAGGTTAACGCAAGCATTCAGGTAGTGAAAATATTTATTCAGATTATATGTTTCCACATTTGTACAAAGGCTACACTCATCTTTTCCATCCTGTAGTTAATGAGGTTTACTTTATGAGATAATAAAATTATCACAGTCCTTCCTTCTCTAAGCATAGTAAATTATAACTGGAACATGTTGATGTACTGTGAGAAAACAACAAGGAAAGATGCTCTCACTAACTTCTTATCAAATGATAAAAAAAGCTTCATTTATGAAGACTGATTAACAAGATGAATTCCCACCACATGGGCAGGTAAAAACAAAATTCGAAAGAAATGCTCTGGTTAGAATAAAGTGAGAGTTGTTGTCCAGCTCAGTAGTAACATGAAAGAAGGGTGTCAGTGCCACAGCAGGATCTTCTATTAGATGCTCATACTTGAAGTCTCTTCAGGAGGCATGCACTAAGCAAAATGGATGTAGATATATTGGCACCATTCCTGAATTTTAACCACAAGCAGACAAGCAAGTATAAATTAATGATGAAGCAGTTAAACAATGATATTAGGGCATTATCTCATGTGTCTTTCCTCTGCCATTAACAGCAAATTTTGCATGGCTAAAAACTTTTTTTGGAGACATAAACAACTCCACTGGCCATTCAAGAATAGACCTGGTCAGAAACTCTCCTGGGATTTTTTAATTTTTAGTTATTATTATTTGAATCATAAACATTTTTCAAAACATTTAGGACTTGATTAATTTTAAGCAACCCAATAGCAGAGATCCAGATGAAACCAAGACACACCTGGGCAAGGATGGTCTTAAGAAGCAGAAAGATGTTAATCAGATTTTTTTGTTTCACAGAAAAAAAATATTCTGTGCTTTACTTCTGTTTCTGACATTGATAAGCAAAAGTTAGGCTTAGTATTCTTCAGAGAAGGCTTAGTTTTTCCTAAGCCTAGAAAAGTATATATCTTCTTGGAACTAAAGAAGGGTGGACACACTGAACAGACTCTGCTCTGATGCTCAAATCATTTTGTGGTCCATCATGTGGTACACTGAGCATGTTACCTGAATGTGAATATTAAGACACCAACCCTGCCAACAACCTGGAGATTTCATACTCACTCATCATTAGGAAACTGCCAGTGCAAATAATATTCTTCTTGGCCTATCACCAGGTTAGTCAGTTGACTTGATAGCTGGGTCTTGCTTATCTATTCCTCTGTTCTTAAAAAGAAAAAAATTCTTCTGCTATCTAGAGAAGAAATAAAGCAATGGTAACAACATGTAAAAGAATCTTAAGAGTATGTCTTGTGAACGTGATAGATGTCTACAGAACTGGAAATATGTGGGGGGGAAAAAAAGAGGGAAAGATAGAAATTGCTATAGAAAAGACAATTATATTGATTTAAACACTGACACAAATGAAATACAAAAGACCACAAGCAACACAACGTGGAATATGAGGAAGAAGTAATATAAAGTTCATCTAATAGGGTAGCCAGTAGAGAAAAATCCCTTTCACCTTCTGTGAAAACTTGAAGGTACAAGTAGTTTCTGACGAAAACCTGTGACAACAAGTCCATTATTTTCATACAAACATCTAAACAAAAGAAGGTCATAACTGGTAAATACTATGTTTTAATGGCTAGCTTTATATCTCTACTCTTACCAAAAACACTAGGTTGAATTTTTTAAAAGTTGCCTTTTCCTGTGAGGTAGTGAAATTAAAGCTTATCCTTTGGGGGAAAGGAGGATTGGAGAAAAGAAAGTAAATAGATCCTGCCCTAAGTGAGGAGGGTCCAGTTCCTGGGTATTTTTTTATTCTACTCATAAACAAATTTGTCTCTCAAAATAGATAGTGGCTGATGTTCAGAAGGGATGAGAACATATACTATATTATTATTACTCCTTATACTCATAAATTGCCTCATTAATTCTCTGGAGCCTGTAAAGTTATTTAATCAGGTATAAAGGACATATAGCAGATGCAACTAACAATGAAATGCAAGCTGAAAGAAATTTTGATAAAACAATTCAGTGTCTCTTAAAAAGAGTTATTATATGTAAAAAGACTACAGAAAAGTTTTCTCAGTGAATACTTCCAAAAATAACAAAGAAAAAAATAAAGTGTTATGATACATTGTATATAAGTTTTAAGCTTCGAAAAAATTCTGTTTGCAAATATTTAGTTTTAAAAGTGTGAGTTTAATAGCAGTTATGCTTACTGTACAGGTTAAATATTGTCAATAATGTAACAAAAGTACTATATTTATCACATAATCTATGTAACATAGGCATAGTTTATTAGTTTAGTTCATTTTGCTAATATCTTTTGATAATTAAAGTAAAAAGAAAGTATTTAATTCCTAAAAGAATGAATACTTAAGTACTTACTTTATTTAATGAAAAACTTTTTTTCCCTATTAATCATATGAGAAATATATGTATTTCTTCAGTTATATTCTGTCTTCTGTTAAATAAATGAGATTTTGACAATAACTTAAAAGAATCTAAAATACTCCCATTTTCCCCATTATACAGTTTAAAACAAAAACAAGTTTAAAATAAAGGAAGTTAAACGGCAGGATCAGATATAAGGAAGTGCAAGTTCCAATGTTCATGCAGGTAAAAATCAGAAGACAGCTTCAGCAACTGGTTGCAGCTGGGTGGTTAAAACACAGACACCTCAGGGCCTTCTGGCCCTGCATATCAAAGTTTTCCCCTCCCTTCCATCTCCCTTCCTCCCCTTGTAGGAGGCAATGCTTCTTTGGCATCTTCTTCAGATAAGAAGGTTCCCTGTTTAGTCTCGCAAAGGAGCAGTTTCCACGGGGAGGACAAAAGGTGGTAGTTCTCACATATACTCTCAACATGTGTTTCTTTAGCCACAGCAGGCTTCTGGAGCGAAGAGAAATTCAAACCAGCTTGCCTCCTCACCCACACCTCTTGCTCAGGGGTCCTGTCCACCCCCTACAGGAAGCGAATATTCAAAATAAAAATATTTCAGTAGAGAAATATTTTATATACTCCTTTGTTTTTGAGTGTTTAGTGTGACCTACACTGACAGTTTGTAATGCATTATTTTATATATGAAAAAGAACTTTGCCAAGGTAAATATAATGTTGTCACCTTACAGTTTGTGCATAGCATATTGTGTTGACAGATGATAAATGATATTCATGACAATTGCTGCTATTAGTGTGGGCAAATCATATTGGTTTCCTTACAAGCCACACTCATTTTCATTTCATTTGTAACACTCTTATCAGTTAAAGGCCATAAACATTTAATTTACAGCTTGAAAATATATTGGCTCAAATAAATAATATTTTTAATAAATAGTTGCATAGGAAAAGATTATTTTTTATTTAAAATATGTCTCAGTTTAATTTTTTTGTCATGCATGGGTTTACTTAGGACTTAACTTTCAATAGTTTAAAAATGAGAGTGACAAAAAAAGTGCCAGGTTTTCTGTCATCAGCAGTGTTTCACCATTACATTTTGCTGTATGACTGAAAGATTGATTTGTGTATGAAAGGTACAGAATTGACAAGGTAAGTATATTCAGTAGATTTTGGATCATGCATAAATGACTTAGTAAAATCTAGTTGGTGACACACATGCCTAACCTATCATGTATAATTGTGGAACAGCAATATAATTTCAAAATACTGAATCAGTAAAAACACGTCTATTTGAAGTAATTAGAGTACATTGGAATCAGGTCCTATGTACTTCTGGCAAAAATGTTATGGGCACAGAACTATTTCTGACAGGTCTTTCATAACAGTTTTACATGAACAACTGAGTCCTAAATTACCCTGTGATTACCCTAAAAGTGAATATCACTTTGGAATTGATAATCCAGGAGAAAATATGTCACACAAATTGTAGGATGATTTTGCAAAACATAATAGCATTGCAAACATCACCATTTCAAAGTTATTCAGTAGAAGTTTTACTTATTAATTATTGCGCTCTTCTGTTTTTTGCTTCTGTATAACTTTTTCCCCTATAACATTTTTCCAGAGTTCTTGGAAGTATATAAGAAACTAATGAAAAATCATTACAGACTGTAATGAATATTGATGAACTGGCTGTGGGGTAAAAAACACTTGTGGGAGAAATTCTATTCCTGATTGCACCCTGCTCTGCTTACTACACTAGCACTACCTTGCTTATTTGTTTTTAATTTAAAGGTTAATGTTTTGTGGGATATATAATGAAGAAAGGCCTTTGAAAAATGATGAGAAAAATAAGTTAATGTAAGCCACATAGCTAGATGTTGATATGAAATTTTAGTAGAAGCAGAGAAACACAAAAGTTTATCTCAGGCTGGCTGAGCAGTAAGCTTTTATATATATCCCAAAATTTTTAACATCAATCTTCCTTCATAGGTGAACCAGCAAAATAATCCATCTGAATATGAAAAGTATCCACCCAAATGTTATACTAATTAAAATTATGCTAACAGCATGATCTCATTATTTAATGTTCTGCATGTTCTGAGAAGGTTAAAATATGGAAGTGCTTAAATAAGGTGTTTATTACACAACAGCTTTAATGATCTGATTTATTCAAAAAACCCTTTTCTTTGTGCACAAGGTAACTGTCTCCAGATAAATCTGAGCAGGTGTGGTGGTTTGATGTTGGCTGGATGCCAGTTGCCCAACAAAGCCACTCTATCACTGTCCTCAACTGTACATGGGAAAGAAAATATAATAAAAAGCTCATGGCTTGAGATAAGGATCAGGAGAGGTCACTCACTGATTATCAACATGGGTAAAACAGACTTAGTGGTGAAATTGTTCTAATCTTTTACCAATCAAATCAGAGTAGGGTAATGAGAAACAAAATCAATTCTCAGAAATGCCTTCCCCCCACCCCTCCCTTCTTCCTGGGCTTATTCCTAAATTCTTTTCCTCCTTTCACCAACAGCACAGGGGGATGAGGAATGGTGGTTGTGGTCAGTTCATCACATGCTGTCTCTGCCACTCCTTTCTCCTCATTGGGAGGACTCCTCACACTCTTACCCTGCTCCAGCAGAGTTCTCCAACAGCTGACAGTCATCCAAGAACTTCTCCAGCATGACTGCTCCCCATGGGCATTCTTTGCAAACTGCTCCACCATGGGTACCTCCCACAGTCCTTCAGGAACACATTGCTCTGGTGTGGGTCACCCATGAAGTAACAAGTCCTGCCAGCAAACCTGCTCCAGCATGGGCTGGTCTCTTCACAGGGCCACAGGTGCCTACTCCCATACAGGTTTCCCACAGGAAAGCCCTTCAGGCATCCCCATGCCTTGGCATGGGATCCTGAAGGGGCTGCAGGTGGATAGCTGCTCCTTGATGAACTGGAACGGCCTTCCTCACCGTGAGCTGCACCACAGGCTGCAGGGAAATCTCTGCCCTGGCATCTGCAGCATTTCTTTCCTCTCCTTCTTCACTGACCTTTGTGTCCTCATAACTGTTTCTCATATTTTCACTCCTCTCTCCAGCTGCTGTTTTGCAGCAGTTTTTTTACTCTTCTTAAACATGTCATCCAGGAGACACTAACATCACCTCTGATGGACTCAGCCTTGGCCAGCAGTGGGTCCATGTTGGAGCCAGTTGGCAATGTCTCTAACAGATACGGGGGAAGCTTTTGGCAGCTTCTCATAGAAGCCACACCAGGACCCTTCCAGCTACCAAAATCTTGTCACACAAACACAGTAAAATGGGAAACCCCTTTCATTTGCCTGCTTATCTGAACACATTTCTTATAACATTAGCTACATAATGGAATACAAGTGCCTCCTAAATTATTACAAAGAAATTTGAATCAACTCCCCTTATTTTCTAAAATCCATTTATCTATTTTACCCACTTTCAAAATCATATGCAAATCTAAGAGTAATTTTGATACATATTAAATGTTAACTACTATTACAGAGAGAAGGTTTGAAACTATGAATATGAATGGTTAATGTATCAGAAATATTGAAGATTTATAAATAGTTCTTTATCTCTGATGTCTGACCTATTTAGCAGAATTACAGTGTTATGTCTTTAATACCTATCTGAAGTAGAACAGAGATAGCTATAGTCTCACAATATACCCTACATTGCGTCTCAAGCAGCTTTCCTATTACACCTTCCTTGCCAAAAAGGATATTTGCTAGGTCTAATTATCACTTTTTCTGCATTCATTTCCAGACAATCCACACTCTGGCATCCTAAATATCAAGACCCATCGTTCCATCTTATTATAATGCTACCATGAAATTTTTAAGTGTGTGAGGAGCTTTACTGTTCCCCTGACTAGTTTTGCTCTGTAACAACCTAACAGATTAGTATGGGATCATTCACTGACATGGCAATACATCTGAAAGCATCCATGAGGGAGCTGGCGTTGCTTAGCCTGGAAGAAAGGAGGCTCAGAGGAGACCTTATTGCTCTCTACAACGACCTGAAAGGAGGTTATTGACAGGTGGGGATCGGTCTCTTCTCCCAGGCAATGGGAAATGGCCTCAAGCTGCACCAGAGGAGGTTCAGGTTGGATTAAAGGAAGAATTTTTTTCTTTGAAAGGGTAGTTAAGTACTGGAGTCACTATCCCTGGAAGTATTCAAGAAATGACTGGATGTGGCACATGATGAACACTGGACTTGAGATCCTTTCCAACCTTAAAGATTCTATCATTCTTCAATTTCATGAAGGCTTTTTTTCCTTCCTCTCTTCTTCTTCAATTCAATCTGCTAATATCCAGATATAAGATCAAAACTATTAATTAACATTTTTTGCTGCAGCTGTTCTATCTGTGGTGCCAGTTAAGCTAATAACAGTCTTGAACTGATACAGACTAGACAGACATAACCTATGCTAATATAAACTAATATTTCCTCAACTGCTTCTATAGAGTTATGATAATTCAAAAAAGCTATTTCTTTCTTGTTTTAGCAGACCAAAGACTATCATAAGAATGTCTCATCTCTGGAATTACTCCTTTTCCTAAGACTCCTAAGAAATATGCTAAAGCATCTCCTGATTTCAGATGCCATGCTTATTTTTTGCTATTACTTATAAGAGCTTTTCAGTCTTCATCTTATTATTATTACTATCATATTTTTTACTACGATTCATGATCCGTATAACACCACAGAATTAAGTTCTTAACACTTATAGCTTCTGTTACTGGGAATGTTGACAGACAAAATCTATCTGTGTCGCCATTGCCCTTGTTTTTTAGTGATCTGTGACAGAATAAGTACTAATCCCACAGTTTATTCTTCAGTTGTTCTCTACTTGCTTTCCTAGTACCTTAAACCAGGTTCTACAGCTCCTAATTACTTTTTTTTTTTTTTTTTTAATTTTGGCACTTTCATCTTTCTCATCTTTTATCACCATTCATATTCTTAATGCAGGAATATGTCATTTCAGAGATATTTAATCTCCTGCTGTGAAAGTAATAAAGTAACCTGAGATCACCTTAAAGATCAGAATTGTCTAATATCCAGTGAAGACTCTACAACACCATAGAAATTATTTCAAGTTCACACTTGTGACGTCCAAGTTTAGTCAGACTTGGTTATCATACCACCATTGCATTTTCACAGCCTTTACTACCATTCTTAGGAATCCTTGTCTCACACTACTTTTAATTAGTATGAAACCTAACTATGTGTAGGAATTTTTGAAAACTCTATTGCATAAATTTTTAAAAATTTTATACTGTCCAAATTCTGACTCTGAAAGAAGCAAATTATACAAATAAATTTTCAGCATAGATAAGTTTTTAAACTTTGTTAACATTTTTTGAACTACTGCCTGAATTATGTGGATATATTGGTAAGTTTAACAACATATTGAATTATTTGAAAATACTCTGGTTTAGAATATATCACATGTGAAAATATTCTTTGTGTTGTTTTTTTTTTCTATATTAGATCCTATTTTATATACTGATGTACAGCAATCTGAAAGAGACATTCAATGATGACTTATTCAAGTCATCAACTTGTGCCCAGTTAATTCTTTGAAATATTTTTCGAGTTATTTCTATCTTGCTGAAGTTTGTAATATTGAAATTTCCTTAAACCTGGAAGAACACTAAGATTGCATTCGTATATAAATTTATAAAATACATATGAACATCTTACAGATCTCCTCTATATTTTTAACAGATATCTCAGAATTATTATGTATAGTGCATAAAATACACACTAAATAATATATAAATATACACATATATGTTGTGTGTGTATACATATAAGTATCGTTTAGAGGCTCTAAACATGCACAGGACAAGTGAGGTTAGGCAAAGCATTTTTAAATTGTGTTGCCTGCTAAATCATGTTGAGTGCAAGTACTGATAGTCTCAGCAACTTTCTATTGTCACAGTTTGTTCTACTGAGCCTTAGGGAGAGACAATTGTAGCATGTTTTATGAACAAACAACACTATTTGACATAAGAGAGGTTTGGAAACTAATCATCAAATGACAAGTTTTCCATGCCAAAACTTTGGAATCAATCAGGCTGTAGCAGATTTCCCTCTAGGCTGCAAAGATCCATTTTTTCTGGTTCCCAATTCCCATGACCTAATTACTGGGAATATCACAAACTTGCTGCCAGGCAACTTTGAACACTGCTTTCTGTCTTAAACAATAACAAATATATGGCCCTTAGTAGAGTTGTATGAAGAGCGGGATAGGAAGGTCACAAAATGGAGAGAAAAATAAAAGATCCAAAAAATATAGTTTACCCTGCTACCACAGATAAATCTTTCAAGCCAACTGGGAGTAGGTGGCAAATACAACTTGAAGTATCTCAGTTTGAGAATGAGAGCTGGGCATTATTTACCTTTTTTCAAGAGGAAAAGAAAAAGAGAAACCGTTTTATTCTTTTCAATTTTCTGGACTGAAATATCATTGAATATTCTATATAATTGTGTTTCAAAGTCTTATACAATATTAAATGAAGAAGCACAAATAAGAGGAAAACCCAGACTGAGAAACTATTAAATAAAAGAAATAATTCCATAAATACATGGTGTTTTTACCTTAAACCAGAAAAGTCTTAACAAAAGCATGTAAGAATGTAAAACTATACATTTAAACCACACTGAGGAAATAAACAGAAATGCAATTGACATGTTAACCTCACTGTAAAAAGGACTTGACAGATGTAGAATTTAAATGTCAGCCTAGCACAACTGGATTCGTTTTTCTTAAAATTATATATGTATCCCCTTTTTTGGATAAGCAAATTGTCAGATATGTGACATGAATTGTCAGAAAATACTTTTATCCTTCACGGACATGGAATTCTCAGGCAATGCGATGCAGGTCTGGAAGGAACTCCTTAAAGTGCCTGGCACTGAGCAGGGGACTGCTCTGCTCTCCCTCAGCATCCACACCTAGGAACAAAAAAGCGAACGGTTTCTGGGAGCACTGGGGATTTTCATCCCCTGTCTCCTGAGTTCTCATGAGGTTTCACTTCAGGGGCCTTCCTTTCTTCCAGGTCACAGGATGCTGAGGGCAGTCCCTCCCTGCTTCAGCTCAGACAGGGTGGGGGGAATGGAGAGTCCTCCACACTCCAAATCACATGATAGTAGCAAAAAATTCACCAAAAATCTTTCAAGTTTAACTAAAACTACAACATTTTGCTACAAGAGATCTTTACTATTATTTGGTTAATAATTTCATTGAGCAAAGAATGAATATCATTCAAATTATCAGATAATATAAACTTTCCCAGGTGTTCTACAGAAGAGTGAAATAGTGTACCTACAGTAATTCAGTACCTGTAGTAGAGCAGTCTCATTAAGGAAGTTATTTGTAAGGTACATGTTTAACCTAATATTATTACACTGTAATGGGGACATTGCCAGTCCTGAAAATTAGTCAGTGATTTTAGATGTGATATAGTTGTTTTCTTACTATCCTATTATCTTGGAACAGAATCACTTAACTTTTGAAACTTCTCCATAGAAAAGAAGAGAAAAAGGAAAAAGAAAAATAACAAAAACCCAAAAGAATAACCTCTGCAGTTTGCTATCTTTTACTTGCAAAATTTTATATGAATGATGTCACAGATGCATATAGACAATCAAGTAGTGAAAGGAATTTATTGACCATTGTTACCTATCCATTTACAAAATGAATTCCAGTCATCACTTCCTTAATGTGATACACAATGAGGCACAACAGAGATGTTATGCATCTCAAGAGCCACTACATTGTAAGGAAATCTCTAAGAGCTTTATGATATTCATATTTTCCTTAATTTCTTCACATAGTCATTTCCTCTCACATGAACAAAAAAAAAATGGTTTAGTTCCTATAACTTTCAACAATTATAATAAAATACCACTTCTGAAGTTCTTAAACTTGATTTGTCTTGTAACAGGATTTAATGTAACACTTGGATCATCCATGATTTTTCTCACTGAATATTAGCATATTAGCAAACAATTTGGATTAAACTAGATTTTTCAGCAGTGCAGTTCTATAGGACCACAACCACAATATCTTGCTTCATTCTGTCCATCTCAGTGATTCCCCTTCTCCTTGTTAGTTAATTCTACCCTCCTCCCCTGTCTTTTTTTTTCACTTCGTGTATCCATGCCACTCAATCACTAATTCTTCACTCTGTTTACTACTTCTAATGTCTTAAGTTCAATTTTCCGTTTTTGAGCTCTCCCTGTTACTCTCACTTAGCACTTATTCTACTATCTTTGTCTCATCTCAAATTCTTTCACACCATGTCCTTTCCCAGTCAAAAAAATTATTTTGGAGGGATAAGGGCAACAGCTGTCTATGAAATTCTTGGAATAGATCTTATTTCTTGAGGACACATTGCACCATCTGTAGATTCTCTTGAATTTTTGATCTGGAGTCTTCCATTTGAAGAAAATCTCAGAAGGCCCACAAAGACAGGATGATTAGTATATGAGTAGTGATTCTAACTTAGAAGATTATAGGAATGTAAACATTATTTTGTCTAAATTTAAAATGTGTTGATCTTCATTTCAAAAGTCAAGTGGTATATGTCATTCAATAAGGAAATGGAAAGTGTTATGTTTGTTAGAGTTCCTTCGTTGCTATGTTTTCTGTTTTCAGACAAATAACTAGACATGATTATAAATGTAACTTTGGGACAAGTAATAGAAAAATAAGATGGCTATTCTAGGTTAGCTCAAAATTACATCTAATTCAACCTTGTCCCTGATAATAGCCAAAAGCAGACACAGAGAAGAAAGCACAGGGCTATAAAATACATAGCAGTACTTCTCCTGAATACTTTCTTAGTTTCACTGGATCACAGATTTCTGAGCTGTAAATGCTTTATGCATATTTAAACACTTTCTCCTATCCATCACCTTCTAAAGATAAAAAATTATGAATCCATACACAATTCTTAAAACAAGTTCTACTATTCAGCATGTTCTATAAAGAACAATTGCCTTTTACTTGTTTTCCTATGCATGTGAATTATAAAGAGGAATATACTGATCTCAACTACCAAATGATATTATCCTTACACTGTTGACTACAAAAATGAGTACTCTCATGTTTTTAGGTTTTTAGTTTTTAGATCCATTTTGGATCTAATCACTGGCTTTAAGATTTGCCATCATTTTTTCAGTACAGTGAAACAATAGGTCTTATACAGGATCACAAAAACAGAGAAAGGCTTTACAGATCCTTTATGGGTCAGTGTCATATTTATTAAAAGAAAATATTAAAAAAATTAAAAAGATCCTTCATGGATGGTATCAATGATAAACAATATTAACGATTTATAAGCGTTCTAGATTTAGCACAAAAATACTACAAGACTAGTCGAATTTCCCTATTTCCAATATATGATAGACATATTATTGCATAATTGATATTTATTTAACAAAATTATTATTCATTTCTCTTCTTCCATGCTGGTCCTGTTTTCAACAAGCTTATAAAAACAAACACTTCAAACAAAGGACATGTGCTATTTACTGTTTAAGTTGTTACACTCATGTTTAAGGTTCTGAGTTTAGGTGATGTCATAGTACTAAGAAATGTCCTAGAAAACCAGCAGTATGAAAACTACTGTCTTGACACAAATTTGACACAAAAAGACAGTAAATGACAGGTTAAGTGATTCTATCTAAACTTGGAAAGTATGAGCAAGAATGTTTATTTTTTACTGTAACTTTTTAGTTAAAAAATAGCTAAAGCACTGCAAATACAGTATTGCCACTGGTAATAAGAATTCTTACTAACTTTCCAAAGCCTAAGGCTGGGCTGTGAGACTTACCTTTTCGGGACTCAATCTTGACTTGTTTGGAGCTTTGCTTTAATCAGTTAAGCTGAAAGAGCAATTATCTAGTGACCAAGTGACTCTTAATTAATTCATTTTTATTTTGTTTGGCCTTACTTGAGTCTTTGTTATAATATTTTTGAAAGTTTCTACATAGAAAGGAACAATTATTTATGTTGTGGATAATGAGTGAACCATGGTTGAATAATAACCATGAAGCATCTAGGAGCATAGGACCTGGGTGACAGCAGAAGCCATAAGGGTGTGGATATTGAATATCATACTGGTTTTACTAAAGATATCAACAGCTCCTCAGTGGACATTACTACTACTAATAAAAACGTAGAAACTGATCAAAATAGATTTTAGGGATAACAGAAAGAAAAAAGTGCACCCATTATATGAACAGCACACCATTTATGGTAAAGTCATATATAGCACAGAGTTACATAAGAAAGAGCAAAGGATAAAGGTTGTTAGAAAACACACAGAAATCGTCCCATGCAGACCCTAGAACAAGGAGAAAAACTATCAACACTTTCAACAGTGTGTTTTTCCTGACAAAAAGGAGGAAGATCACCCCCTAATTAACATCTCACTCCCAGAGTGCTGAGAGAATGCCAGCAACTCATCACAACACCCCCAGAACCCATGCTGAAAACACTGTCTTGTGGTCTTTGATGAAACTGGAAATGTCTATGAGAACATTTCTGCTCTTATGAATTTTCTGCTGGGGCTCATGGGCAATTTAGAGATGGCACAATGGTGTCTTTGAAAGAACAATCTAGCAAAGGCCTCAGTGGAGGCTCCCAGACACCCAGCAAGGAGGCTGTGGCTGGTCTTCTGCCTGTGGAGCTGCTTTCATCTGGGACTAACCCCAGGCTACCAGCTGTGTGACTGGGTCACTTATTTATTCAGTGATCCTGAGCTGTGGGCTGAAGTCCTGGCCTGACCTTACCCCTGTCTTGACACCAACAACCTGAGACAATCACTTGGCTGTATCTGACCTTAATCATTGTCTCTGAACCTGGCAAATGAGAAATAGATCTAGATTTCATAAGGGTTTGGTTGCTTTGTTTTTGTTGGTTTTTTTTTAAACATATAACATCTGCAAACTGTAGCTTTGCTAATGAGGTTTCTCTCATGCTAATTAGAAAATTTGGACTGAGAGTGTTTGCACCACTGTAAATTAATTAACAGTAACAGCCATTTGCAATTTGTTCACATGATTAAAATTTTACTAATTTTTTTTTCATGTATAGATCATTTTCTATTTCTGCCTTTAGTTAGATTTTGAGCAAAACAGGTTGTCCTAGAATTGTCAGATTCCTAGTTCATTCAAGCACCAGTTATTTATCAGGAGGTTTTCAGGAGTAACACTTGTGGGCATGAGACTACTTCTCAACAATCGTCTTTGATAGTGACAAAAACGACATTAATAATGTCTTGGAGTTTAAAGTAAACCTAGTTCCACCTAACCCACCTAATCCACACTCTTTCTTCTATTGTCTTATTTCTGACTTTTTCATGTCTATGGCAAAGAAGTTGAGTAGTCACTTAAAAAGAAAGCCATATCCTAACTTATTATTTGTTTTGTTGTTCCCTTTAACTACAAAGAAGACCATGATTTAGAGGCTGCATATTAACTATTAGGTTTACACTTTTTAACATTATAAGTGGCATCTTTTACAATACTTCTAGAGAAGCTCTTATACAAGAATTAATTACCATGGTTTCTAAATTTAAAACAATGCTCATTTTGCCAGATTTCTCCCATTACTACACTGAACTACTGTTACCTTGGTGATGTGCCTATCAAAGGTTTAGCGAAACAAAGCTACATTTAACCATTCATAATATAATTAAAATAATCATATCATTTGTGGCCACAAGACACACTTCACCCTCATCGTCTTGCTGTTAGCAGTAATACTGAAATACATACGCAGACCAGCTAACCCTTAGCTTTAAATTTTCAGGGGATTTTAAGAAAATCATACCTTAAGAAAGAAACTTGGATGAAATGACAATTTTCATCTATAGCAGTCCCTGTTTAAGTACATACTTTACCAGTTCCATACTGGTTTCTGTTTTTCCTTAGTTGATGTAAGGAATTCTTAGTCACTGAACTTAGTCACTTATTGTCGTGGGTTTACTCTGGGTAATTTTTTCTCAACCCCTACACAATTGCTGTAAGTTGAAAGAAGATTTATGCAGACAAAAGAGATCTGATGTGGGGAGAATAATATCAGGATTTATTACTAGCAAGATAAAAACTAAAGAACTTTATATACAACAATCCTAATTAGGGAAAAGTGCTATGTATTTATACAAGTACTCCTCCCCCCTTGTATCAGTTCAGGAGGAGAAGCAGTCTCCTCTTCAATTTCAGAGTCACGGGTCTTCCAAACAATTCCACATCATTCGCAAGTTCCTCTTCTATTATCCCTAGGACGACAGCTCTGATTTGTTGCAGCTGGAACTGTCTCTCTCACTCTCTCTCTCTCATTCTTTCTTCTATGTCAACCTCAGGGCTGGGTCTGTGCCCTCCTGTGCTAAGACCAGAGGCTGGGGTGTTACCCAGGCCCTGTGGGGTCTTCCATGCACTGCAAGGGGACACTTGCCTTACCATAGTCTTCCCACAGTTACAGTAGATAATGGCTTTTGAGTCCGCCCCTGTTTCTTGTGTGGCCCCTCCTCATGAGAAACAGTCCTTGATGGACCGCTTTAGTGTTGCCTACATTAGGGCAACAGTTCTTCCATTCTCTGCTGTCCCTTAGGATCACAAATGCAGCTGCACCAGCATTGACTGGGATCACAAGATCCTACCCGGGCCAACTTGCTCCAGTGTCTCTCTCTCCATGGGCCACTCCAGGTCTCCAGCCTGACTCTGTTTCATTTTAGGCCTCCCACAGAGTCATATCTTCTTCACGCACTCATCTGCTTCGGCCTGGGCTCCTCCTGGGTGGTCTCTGCTTTCCAACAGTCTTCCACAGGTGGAAGGGTTTTTTAGTTTTCAGTCGCTTCCCTGCTGAAGGGAGAGAGAGAGGGGGGAAGAGAAGGAGCCCTCCCCCTTTTGGCTTCTCCTCTTCTCTGGCTGCCAACTTTGACCTTGGAGGCTGTGCTATCCCTCTGCCTCGAATTCTTTCTGCAGTATTTCTCATCCAGACAGTCTTCCTCTAGAGTTTTTTTATCCACTCAGTTACATGTCTCGGTCAGGGGGGCTTCAGTGCCACACCTGCCCAAGGGTCGGGGGAGGAGGGAGGCCTGGCCCCACTTGGGGCCTGCTATCTCCCCCTACGTGGCTTCTAATTTCTTCTGCCCAACAACTTTTTCTTCAATTTTCTTAAATATGTAATTGGTAGAGGTGTTACTAAAACTTTTGATGGGTTTTATTCTGGAAATCCACCTGAAAAAAACTATTTTTCAGCCCCCCTGGGGCTGATCAGTAAACCCACAACACTTACCCTTCTTACTGAGGTGGATCCCATTTCTTCCAATCAGTCTTCAATGCCCATAGTCATAAAAAAAATACACTTATTCTTCATTTTAGAATAATTTTAAAATTGAAGAACTTGTATCTAAAAATAAATTATTAAATATGAAAATTTAAAGCATATAATAATTTTTCATATTTCACTGCTTTTCTGCTTTTTTATTTTAATAGAAATGCAAAGAGAAAAAGAATATTCTTTTGCTCAGAGGACACTGATTTACAAATACAGTTTTCCTAGCTAAAAAAATGTAGGGAAAAGACAGCTAACATATGCAAATCAAATTGTAAGATCATTTTTTCTGTAGATGCAAGTTCAACTTAATAAACTGCATGAATTAATAAGGAAATATAGTAGTGGAATTAACTAGCATCACACATTTTGAAAACAATATTATACTGTTTCAATTGCAAACTGAATATGTCTTTCAGAATTCTTTGATTTATTGCATATAAATGTATTCAGAAATAAGTATTTTATAACAAAAGAATTTTCAGTCCACTTATTAAAAATCTGATTGCATAGTTTTGTACAAAACACTGCCTTATCATTCCAGTTCCCTTCCAGATATGAATGGAGAAAACAAGGAGGGGAAAACCTTAAAGCAAAGAGGGATAGCAATTAAAAACTTCCTGTAACTCCTGTTTTACTTTTCCTGAGTGAGTAGTGGATTTTTATATGAAGCATGCCAAGAAAAAACTATATAGAGTAAGAGCTAAACAGCAAAACCTCAGCATTTGTATGAATAAGCAAAGGTAGGCTGTGAAGTCATCTATTTAGTGAAATCACTACCACTTGAGTTTAACTATATTTGATAGATGTCATCAAATAATTTTATTACTGTCACCTTTGCTATTCTCTCATTTTGGGCCATTTTCTTAAATCCAATTCCAGCTCTGAATTATCTACTCAACTTTTAACTTCTACTGAAAGATCATTTTGTATAGCATTCAGTGTCTGTGAGCTCTAAGAATGGTCATAACAGCAGTATCTAAAGATGTTATTTAAAATCCATTTGGCAAGGTGATATAAGAAAGAGAGAAAAGGTAACACCCTTTCCAAGAGCTTAAAAGGGTGGACATCTAAAAGGGATGTCATTAGCTCACTCTGAAATAGTTGCTGGATTATTTCTTTGGTGCTTGAAACCTTTACAGATGTGCAGTCTCTCACAGCTATAATAACTGTACAATCTAAGTAATGCTAACCTAAGTAATCTGTTGCAAATTCTTGTGTTCGTGTCATCTGCATAAAATATCCATTGATTTTTTTTTTTTATTATGAAGAGGGAAAACAAACAAACAAACAAAAAGAAAAAAGAAAAAGCTCTATTTAAAATAATATCTTTTTTTCCTTTGTCAGACTTAACACCAATATTGCATGAGGGTATACTTCCTCTGGAAGCACATTGTCATAAAGTGTTTCCCTGGTGACGTATATACTACAGCAGTATCAATGAAAGCACTAGAAACATTATGTCTTTTCTAACAAATAAATATGAGCTATAGAAGCTGAAAATCCCTTCTAGTGCTGGGTCTACTTTTAGTGTACATTATATATATATATATATACACATATATAAAAACCTACAATGTATATCTATATATATATTAAAAAGTCATTATGATATGTTCCCTAAACATGTTATCATACTTAACAGTGGAATTGAGGTGGGACTACTTCAACACACAGAATGAAAAAAACGTAAAAGAGCTTGATAGTTTAAGGGCTATATGCCAGAAAAGGGCTAGAGCTTTACTCTCAATGCTGAATTTGCTCCTGTGCAATGTTTGTATTTAGCATGAAGCATTGGCTGAACTATATAATCTGCAGCAGAGATTTTCAGGATAAAAGAAAAAATGTAAAACCCACATAGGAGAAAGATGCTCTTGTCTTGCAATCATATTATCTGGGAAAAATAAAGAACAGTTAGGATCCAGCCCCATTAGGATCTAGCTGGGAAAAAGGAAGCAAAAAGACTTCAGCTGAAGTTTCCTGGAATGTATAAATACAATTTTCATATCTCCATTTCAGTGGTACAGGAGATCCAAGGAGACTTTGGGGCTCCCAGGTAAACTGAAGATCTTTATATAACACTGCGTTCATTGGAAATTATAGTCTCTCGTGATTTATTTTCCTTGCAGCAGCATTTAGAAGCTTGTGTAAAGATGAGTTGCACTGTAATTGTTGCTATCTAATTATATAGAAAGAGGGAGTCTGAATTAAAGAAATAAATACAAATACAGGTGGTTCTGACAAATGCAAAATTTATTACATCCATGATACAAATGAAGAGCTTAGCCAGAGATGATAAAGAGGGAACCTGAGATCTTGAGGAATATGCATAATAGAACTAGAAAGATAATCCAATATTTTCTTAATATCAGTTATTGCTAATTTACACAACCTTTGTAAGACAACTATTAAGCTACATATTTGAGATATTTTGGTTTTATGGTTATAGGTTTGCATTATTGAAATGTAAAGAACTTCTACAATATTACATAGATTACTTAATACTGCTTTATAGCAACATGTATTGTTGTTTGATTTTGAGTCTTTACCCTCTTTGCATAACAAAATTAAAAGACAGCAACCTTCTCATTAACCTCAAAATTTACAGCTTCCAGCAAGATTCACCTTTGTCTATTTCATTAGACTATTTATTTATTTATTTATTTTCAGCTGGAAATATTTTCAAGAAAAGTTTATGAAATGTAGAATAAATAGTTTTCTTTCAGGGTTTACTAGTCTGGAATAGTAATGCTTGGATTTTGTAACTGTCAATTTTTAAAAAGAATTTTAATTTGCCTCACTGCAAGTTCATGAATTGATCATAGATGAAAGGTATTGCTTCATTTTTGCCTATGTATGTTTACAAAATGAACTGTTAAGTATGTATTTTTCCTTAAATGGCAAAGCACAAATAACATTCATTTTTAATCACATAATTGTGCTGTCATTTGCTTTCATGTATTTATATAATGATTACAACATTATTCATGTCATGGACTTAGATTCAGAATGAAGCAAATATGCATGAAAAAGAACCACGTTTTGAATTATTGCTTTTAGGAAGAGTACATTTTGTTTTATTTGGTCATGTGTAACAAATATGTGGTTGGGTAGGCTAACTGATTATGTTGAATTTACAGGAACATGTTTACCTCTAACTCTCCTCTAATGAGCAAGGAACTGGACTTTCTGCTACACTCCAGACTCTGGCCAGTAGGAAGAAAACAATTTCTATACTTAAGCAGCAGACTTTCAAATATGCAATCTAAGAGTCATTATTAACTGTTTTATTAATTGGTGACCTTTTGGAATGTTAATGTAGCCCAGCATGAGTTGACTTTACCACAAGCCATTGTTTCCTTTTAAAACAGCACGAGATCTTGAGAAAAACCTCTCAGCATCTCACTATGGGGACTTAATAAACATCAGTCACCATGGTGCAGGAACAGGGAGGAAAAAAAGGTACTTTAAATTTCTTCTGTTTCATGCTGTTCTATGCAACATTTTCTAATTAATTAGTTCCTTTAAGCAATGTATCTGATCCTGAGCTCACTGACTATCACGCTACTATGATGGACACTTTTCTTAAAAAAAAAACAAAAAACCTGAAAACTCACCTCAGCAAGTATCTGAACTCCTTAAGTGATACAAGGTTGTATTTCACAAATATAAAACTAGAAAATAGGGCCATATGCTTTGAATTTTAGTAGTAAGAGATCAATAAGAACTGATGAGCAAACAAAACCCTTTGGTGGACCTGCATCTCAGAATCCAGCATCTTTATTCTGTGTTTGTATGTCCAAGTCATCCCTGGGCTGGACATACAACCAACCACCCCTTGTTGAACTGTAGTTAAGTTCACATATGTGCAACTGAGCTGTACTTTAATAAAAAAAAGAAATCTTCTTTCTTGCTAAATAAATCCAAAAAATCTATTTGATACAATGAATTTCCTCTATTTGGCAGAGTTAGAAAGCAAATGCAACTTCCAGTCACATGTTAAAGACCAAGTAGTGCCCCACAATACAAATAAGGTTTGTTCCATAGTCAATTAGGCAATTGATTTCACTGGAAAATAGGAGTATGTGAAAATACTAATAGCAGTCCAGATTCATGTTTTCATCATGTAAATCATAAGTATAATGCTGTGCCTTCATTAACTTAATGGTTAGTATAGAAGTATGAAAAGAGGCATTTATTCATAGTTTGTAATTGGGCTTTGTTTTATTAGAAATTTTTTTAAGTTTTTACTAGGATTTAAATCTACATATTATATTTCTCATTAGATGCAAGAGACCATGCAAAGATTCTGAAATTAATCTAATGATTTATATCTATGCTGGCTGAAACTTCAGTCTATTCTTTTATCATCCTACATCCATCTTCCTCTAGCTTATTTCCCATCTTATGAAATAAGTAGCTATTTTTACATTTTATTTAACTGAGTAGTAAGAAAGGATTTTTCTAAATAGCTGATACCTCTTTGTCTCTTTTTAATAATTGTGAATACTTTCTTCTCTAAGAAATAGTTTACCTTGCACTGTTCTGCAGGGGAAAAAAAATTTGAAATATTGTACTTCTTTGAAAACTACTTCATAAAAGAGTGGCAAAAACTTTTCAGTATTTGAGATATGAGGAGAACAATTAATTGTCCTAATATGAATCTTCTCACTGCTGAAAGGAGGTAAAGTTCAAGACATTTCAATTGCTTCTATATAGGGTTAAATGCTTTAAGTAAGAATTGAAATAAATAAGTATGTACCTCTATCTGAACAGAATTTTCTAATGGGTTAAAATTACATGATGGATAGAGAATATTTATTAGCTTTAGATGAAAAGTTATTCCGGTAAGAAAATGTTGTTTATGAATCGTGACCATATGTGAACTTGTAATAGTTCCAGGGATAAGTCTGTTCACTTATATATGTGCAATGTATCATGAGGGACATAGAAAACAAATTGGCCTTAAAAAACACACTGTGATGCCTAAACTAAAATTTCGGTAGATTTTTTTGATTGAGAGTTGAGGGATAAAAACAGGTCACATAATCTCTATCTAACTACTTGGGCTTCTAAAAGATTAAACAGTTTTTAGAAGATATACCAAAATAAAATATCTACTCCCACAAGCAATTTTTTTTTTGCACAGAACTAAACTGAACATTTCAGCAATAATTTCATGCATTTGTCATTTAATTTGGGTTCACAAGCTAAGTATCAACTTTTTCATGCCAACTTCATAGGTAAATTTTAAACTACCACTCAATCTGAGCTTATCCTGGCTAAACTAAGGATATTAACAGCATCTGTATTCCCAAAAGAATCTAAATGGTATTGTCTTGTTGAACAAAGTTATTTTTCACTACTAGAAGTTTTTGCAAGCCACAGCAATTGTCACCATATGTGGCTGCACACAGGGTAGGTGTACATGTTCATCTGGAGTCAGTTGTACCTATGTGCCATTTCAGTAGGTCAGATGTTAACCAACTGTGGCAGAAATCCTTTGGCTGCGTTGACACAACCCTTGAGCCTATATTGGATGAATTATAAGGTATGTGGTCTGTTTGGGACTGTGACACGTGTACAAGCATGATCTATCCAGGCTAAGACACAAAAGAGGAATCTGAGCTGTATGACACTGTGCTGCTGTTTCAGAGTGTTCTGGCTAAAAGAATAATAATATTTTATTTGCAAACCTGACAATAACTTTACTGAACCTAGAAAGGTCAGTAACTTGACATCTGGATCTCTTTCAAAACTGTCAAATTCACATTTAATCATGGAACTTTCCATGTGTTTTTTCTTGTAGTTACAAACCACATGCTCTATTAAGGTTGTTGTTTTTTTGTGGGTGTTTTGGGGTTTTTTTTTGATTTTTTTTCCAAATAAAAGCCACTCAAACAAAGGAATTCCTTTACATGAATATTTCCTGTATTCTACCATAACTTAAAAAAGTGTTAATAAAGCAAAATAGAAAACCAAGCTGGTTTTGAATGATGAATGCAATAAAAACTATGACTTCATGTATTTTGTCACCTAACCAGTGATTCTGTCAAATCCTCTTCCCTCCCCTTCCCCAAGTCTTCCTGTATTTCAGCAATATTCATCCTAAGCAAGAAACAGCAGCATTAATGCTAGTCTGCAACCAAATCCTAGCTAATCAGACGGTAAGAATGCACGTGCTTTAGGATGGACAGCTGATACTGCAAACAGGTTTCTGCCCTCTCTCAGGGGATGCCTAACAGGAATCTCTACTTTATATGTAAGTTGTAATTATTTTGCAGCTTTTATTGTAATTTTATTTGGAATTAGTTGAAATTAACCAATGGATTCAGAAAATTATTAAAAACAGACAGCCAGAAGGATTAAATAAAATACTTTAATAAACAGGCTAAGAAAATGCCTTGCACAGGACATCACATCCCTGTGAAACTGGGAAATATTTTTACAGGCGATATGCATAAGAATAACAATTTTTTGAGGATATGGGAAAACTATGCAAGATGTCTAAGCATATTGGCAGCAGCAGGTGACATTATAATAAAGATTAAAGCTGTATCTGGTTTTACAAAAAAAATGAATTGTGAAATATTTTTCACTGCTGTCATTATTGTTTTGAAATGCAAATATATCATGATTCGTTACAGCAGTCTTTAGAATTAGGATTTTATTCAGCTGAAAAGAATGTTTGAATTACTATAGTAGGTTTAATCATTTACAGTTGCTATATGGCTGTATTTGTTTAATATTTAATACAAGTTTCCAGAAAAATAAAAGCTCTAGACAGACTTAATTGCATTTTCTACAGTGAAAAGAGTAACTTCTTACAAAGTATAACTTTTGGATGATCTACAAGTTAAAAATTGCTCTACTTCTCCATCAGAGAGAACTCTGCTTTTCATTTCAGTCACTGTAGGAGAACAGTTTCCCTTGTGAGGGGATGGGAGAGGAGAAATAGGTTCTCCAGCAGGGAAAACCCACTGAAAAAATAAAAGTGGGGTCATTCTATATATTTCCTCACACATTCTATATATTCCCACACATGCTCCTGCCACCAATCAGACATCAGAATGGGCTGCCCGGGGAGGTGGTGGGTTCACTGTCCCTGGAAGTTTTTAAGATGAGACTGAATGTGGCACTTAGTGCCGTGGCCTTGTAGCCATGGTATTGTTGGATCAAGGGTTACACTTGATGATCTCAAGGGGCTTTTCTAACCTGGTTGATTCTATGATTCACTTTCCTTATTAACATGACTCTACAATTTCAGTTGTATGTATATTTTCCACATTTACAAACTAACCTGCAGTACTAAATTCTGGGAATGATGTTCTATGATTCTACTTCAGAAATTAGTGTACCTTTATGGGAGAAGATGAGACATCTCACAAGACGAGACAAAGGACAACATCTGATAGATTCTTCTTATGCAGAAACACATAGTTCAAAAACAAGACTAATAAAATTACTTTGGAACTTCTATTTATAAATTGCTCTTTGTAGTAGGATATGTAATTTTAAGAAGTGTTAAAGCTAAAAAGAATGTTGTATATGAACTACACAGGTTATTTTTTCCAACTTCTCAGAAGTTTGATAATAATCTGCTTTTTTTAGTTTGAGCAGAGGGAACATGATTTCATCTCCATTTTTGACTCCTCTTATGGTCTTTCACAGAACAGTTATGTATTAGAAATAGAATTTTGCCCAAAATTTATAAAATGTTTTGCTTACATACTCCAGATAAATAAAGGCAAAAATATAAACCATAATACATAGCTTCAGCCAAGAAGCATTTTAGGTTGCTTGCTTTGCTAAGTGCAAGGTTATCTCTCATGGTGCATTGACAGCAGTAAGTATGGCTGTCACCTAAGCAATTTCTATTCAATACAAATGTGTGTAACTGTGGTTCTTTGTTGTCTGTCCTGTCAGTAGATCAGGATAGAGATATAATGTTAGCTTTTTATAATGAATTAATATGAGCCACACATATGCCCTACAGGGATTATTTTCCTTGATTATTTCTAAAATATCTTAATTTTTCCCTTATAGTTAAATAATAATTCAGAACCTTTGAATTTAAAATAGATTATCAACATGGCTAGGACCATAACCAAAGACTAATGAATAATTTTTAAAAGAAAACCAACAAAAATCTATATCAGCTAAGAAATACCAAGTACAAGAGACTTGTAGGCTTTTTATTTTGCTTTGGTTTTGACTATTTTTTGATACATCTTTAGAAGATATCACAACTGTGGAGAAAATACTATCAAAAGCCTAGGAATTATCTGCAGGAAATTCTACAGGAGGAAGCTGAATCAGTGAAAGTGGCACAAATCATTTTCCTAAAGTGCTTAGTTTTTTGAAATCTTTTTTCCAGTATCTGAATTCATAATTTAAATTTCAGTAATTGGTAATAAATTGAGTTAAAGTCCCCAAGACGGAACTTTTTTTCTGTAACAATGATTGAAAAACTGCTAGAATCACAAGTATATTTCTTAATAGTGTCACAGTATCATAATATTTTCTTAAGAACTTCATAAAACTAAACATTTGATTGGTATCCATTTTTACTTTCTGAAATATGTATCTTGTAGTTTTGTTATCGTGATCATAAATATTCTTTTTGATTCATAAATATTCTATTCTATTTCACTAAGCATAATCAAAACCTAAAATAGTACCAATCTTCAGAAATCCCCAAACCTTCTGAAAAACTGCATGGTAATTTTAATACATAGAGGTACCATTCTAACCTTCTTTAATTTGACTCGGTCTCCTTTTGTCTGTCTCAGTATTGCCACTTGCACACTGCTTTCAAAGCTTAACAAATCACTTGCCATAAATCAGCAATGCTTGCATTTCTATTATATATTCACCCATGGATCTTATCTATTAATTAAAAAAAAATTAAAAAAATATTATTTTATCATGTCCCTTTGCCAGTTGCGGAGAAGTATTATGATAGTCACAGGTTATTTGCAGCACAACTGGAATGCAAAAAATACCATGTGAAAGTGCAAATCATATACTGAATTACAGATTTGAATTTCAGCTTGCATTGCAACTTAAAGTATGGATTATGCAATAGATTATTCATATAGCAATATTCTATATTATATTACTTATCTTCAAGGTATGTAAAAAAAAAAAAAAAAGGAAATACCTTTGCTAGAAACTACATTTTTTAAAAGATTTTTTTTTTTAAGTAGTTAAAGGACCTTTTCTGGGAGAAAATGAACAAACATATATGCCTCACAATTAAAACACTACAATATTTTTTACAGAAGAGATATATTGTAGATTATTGTTTGGCAAAAAAAAAATTTGGAGTTAAATCAAATTTTATAAGGATATTTTAAGAACACTTTATTCTAGATAATTAGGAAAAAGCAACAAAGAGATCCACCTAAAAAAAGAGGACTAACTTGTTAAATTTCTAAGCATCAGACAAATGATTTTTACAGAGTATTATTTGGAAATGACTACAGTATAAGTAACTGATATGGAACTCTGTACAGTGGAGGTCAGAGCATTTATTTTAACAATAAATATACAAAGAAAAATAAAAAGATGAAGTGGTAATCAGACTGAACAAAAGGCAAACAAAGAAATGGTATCAGACCATTCCAGTTTCAAAGTTGGCCATGTTTTGTTGGTATCAAGCAATTTAGTGGTCTCGCTGGTATCAAAAGAATATGGCAGAGTTAGAATAGGCATACAGAAGGATAATTAAATGAAGGAATAGATAAGCTTTTGTGCAGGATGTGATTAGATGCAACAGCTCTAAAAAGACTAGAAAAGACAAACCAGGAGGAAGAAAAGGGCTATAAACCCAGGAGTTATTCAAAGAATGAGAATAAAAAAATTATTATTAATCATCTCTTCAAGCACAAGAATAAGAAGACAACAATTGAGCTGACTGAATTTTCAACACCAAGAAAACTAATTACACAACGTAGAGTTAAACTCCAAAGGTCCTCTCACAGAATGTTGCAAAAAACTGAAATGAGTTAAAAATTGGACTTCTATAAAACAAATATACTCTCAATAACTCTCAATAGATTTATTTTTATTATTGTCATTTAATGAAGACACTGCTTCTGGTTCATAAGTTCCTGAAATACACT
The DNA here is from genome assembly GCF_003031625.1 of Empidonax traillii. Taxonomy (NCBI): domain Eukaryota; kingdom Metazoa; phylum Chordata; class Aves; order Passeriformes; family Tyrannidae; genus Empidonax; species Empidonax traillii. Next base: position 378,242 of record NW_020955409.1, read on the forward strand.
CTACCGGAGAGAGGGAAAACATATTGAGTAACTATTGCTAGAAATTTGTGCTGTCTTCATTCTTTTTTTTTTCCTGAGCATCCACAATATTCAATATCATCAGGCCTCTTTTTTAATTAGGCCTAGGGTTTGTTCTAGTAGATTAATTTTTTATTATATATACATATAAATGTCTCTGTTCCAAATCTTTACACACCACCTGATACAAATCTACTTTTTACTGTAGTTTGTTACACTTTTCTAAAACAGATTTTTCTCAATATTTTAATAGCATTCTAAACTTCACATGATAGAATAGAAATATTTCAGTCAGAAGGGACCTACAATGATCACCTTGTCCAATTCCCTGACCAAACTGTAAAAAAAAAACTCTTTATGCAGCACAGGTGAATGAGTTTGCCCAAAATAGCACTCTCTGTAAAATGAGAAATTTAGGTGAGTTTGTAGAAGAGTATTCTTTTTGTAGAGAAACAAAGAGCAGAACTACATCCAATTCTCTTTTCCCTTATAATCATAGAAAACAACATATTTAGGCATATGACTTTCAGATCCCAATGGAGAGAGCCTTTGTCTCTAGTGTACACTGAAAGGGATATTTAAAAGATTCCTTACCCTACCCAGGAAATAATATTTTATTTTCAGTAATTGTCTGTTTTCCCTTTTTGTTTGAAATATAGAATTGCTTGGTTATGCAAAGCATAATGTATTTTATCTGTTAACACGCACAGAGAACAAAATATATGGTTATTGTCAGTAGTTAAGTTGATTATTTTGCTTTTTCCTCCAAGGATCTAGATGCTGATGGCTGGTTTATATTTACTTATATTTGCATTTGTATTTGTGGCTGTATGTGCCATTGTCCCTTCAGAGGTAATACACCCAAACTGTGAACAAACATGCTTTTGAATCGGATGATGCAGTGATCCAGAAGTACTTCACTGCAAACATTTCCCTCCCTTTTGAAAGTTGCTATTTAGAGAGGTGTGAACATTTCAAAACAAAAACTACCCTGTGACCTATAGCATTTAGGTGAATTTTTTCTTATGTGCTTGTGTTCCCTTCAGTTTATTGTTTTCAGCTAACATGAGCAAGATCAAGTTACTTTACCATTTTCCAAAATAAAATGTCTGCACATAAAGAGAAAACTTGCATTGTGGATGAAAAGTCTGATAAATTTCAGTAGAGTTACAAAGCTCAGCAGAAACTATTCACTGACTTTGCAGAAAGAGAAAAAAACATTCAAGCAGTCACAAGTTTCTAAAGTAAAAAATTCCCCTTGAATATTGAGAACCAAGCCTGCAGGAGCAAACTAGCAGGTTGCTAAACTTGTAACTGTTTAACAAGTCTGTTAAATCAATTTGTTACTTCAGACAGCTGATTATGTGGAGTAGGTTTGCATATGTTGGTGGTATCACACATGGTTCACACTATTTAAAATCTCCTTTGGAGTGTAGTAAAATGATTGAGTCATCTACCACTTTCTCTCCTTTTTGAGACTATATTTATCAAAGTTGTTCAGCTTTAGTAACTGAAAAGCAGTGTGGTCTAAGATAGTGTCACTATGATTTGATACTTGGAACCCTCTTACTATCTCCTACACTCACTGCCTCTCCTCAGAGATACTGGTTTATTCTTATCTGACATGCCATACTAGGTGAAGGATAGACTGATAAACTTCATGAAGGACTATTTATCTTATAAGACAGTGCTGCCACAGTACTATCCTGAAGCTTAATAAAACTTTATTGTTCCTCATTTATCCCAGAGTTGCTACCATATCTTCTTTCATACATTTTTTATTAGCTTCACAAAATGAGTATTTTCACTGTTCTTTTGCATGATAGACTCTCCATTCTCCTGAGCATGTTATTAATTTTCACAGCATACTTTATCTAGTTTGTCTGTCTCAAACACGTAAGACCAACGTTCCAAGCCCCTCTTCACTATAACTTCTCATCTGAGCAGCTTCAGCTGCTTCAAGTATTTCTTGGTTTTCAAAGCAAGAACAGACAACTACATGTTTTCCTTCTTTCTTCTGCTTGTGCTGGGCTGGAAAGAAAATATAGCAGAATTGTAAATTCTAAACCATATTAAACAATCAAGAAACACAACATATATGTAGCAATAAAAAGGTTTTTTTGTTTATTAGTTCTATTTTGATTAGCCAGAAAATACTGATGGTCTTATGGAGTGATTTGCTACATAGGTTGCGGGTCAAACATCCAACCAGTAAAAACTAGAAGAAAAAAGAAAATGTAGTGCTATTATACCTATCTATCTAGGCCCCTGTAGCTGCTAAAAGAAAAAAATAGACAAATATGAATTACAGATCATGTTGCATTTGTATGAAAGGTGATGTGCTTAAGTTGGTAAATGATACCTTTAAACACATACTTACAGTGTAAAACTGTGTTTTTCCATATAATATCATGTAGGAAAGGAGAACCTGGTTTATGGCACTATTCTGTGATGTATAGAATTTACCTAATTAAATATTACTAAAGCATCAGTTTATCACATCTTGCTATTATAAATTCTGCTGTATGTACTTTAATTTAATTTTAGCTGATAGCCCATTTATGTGACCTATAGCTGCTAACAGCTCCTGTATTTCCATTTGAATTTCTACAGTTACAATGTATCTTTTTTTTAAAGATGCTTCATGATAGTCTTCGACAATACTCTTGGCAACTATAGCTCTCCATGTGACAGGCACAACATGTTTTACAGGTCTGGCTGACTTACGTTCACATTTGGTTCTAAACAATTGAGTTACTTATTCAGGGAGGAGGGCTTGTGTTTTGCATTTCAGAATGTCTAAATAAACATAATGTGAATGACTTATGAATGAAACAGTCATGTTTTATTCTTAGAAATCCATTGATTTTATATACTAAATCCTATTTTTTAAAAGTCTACTTTTATTATGCCACTATTTTAAGGATGCAGAAAGTTAAAAAATGATAAAAAATATAAATCAGTTATGCTTTTACTTTTTTCATGGGCTTTCAACACAAAGGGAACTTTTGGTTCTAACAGAGTCTTTTGATGTGAATTTTTCCTTAGATTAATTCCAACTTGTTTTTTTCATCCTTTGTACTGAATATGCTAATAGAATTTACTGAATACAGCTCTTTTTGTAAGTTTCTGCTTTTTTTTCCTTTACAGTAAGCTGTAAATCAATAGTAACTGATTCCTGGGGCCAAATATGTTGACAGCAGCTTAATCAACTTGTGTCCATGCTACTTTCAATGTCACCTCTAGCCACAAGGCAGTAAATTCCTTCAGAGCATTTTTCTTTGAACCATTCCACTATATTTTCTCTTTGTTTATTTTAGAACATAATTCTGGCCCTTTCTTTCTTAAAGTGCTTTTAGTCAGCAATTTTTTGAGAGTGCCTCTTTCCTCCCAGCTCTGCTTGTCTTCATGTATTTCCTTTATACTTTCCCTCCTAAGAATACGTACAAGTTCTTTTTGGCAAGATTTGTATGCTTGATATTAATAGACATTGTATGCTTGCAAAAACTGTACTAAGATTGAGGCAAAGTACTTCCTATTTGTGCTATATATTCCCGTGTCAGATATCTGTCTAAATTAAATTCACAATTTCTAAAAAATACTAAATGAAGCAAATTTCGTAAAACCATCTATTGGAAATTTTGCGGAAGAAGTAATGAAAGTAGAGAAATAAATAAATAGGAATATTAATTATTTACAAAGGTAAACATCTTGTAAGTTCTTCTGTTTGTTAAGTCATATTGCAGTTTGTAATGAAAAGTCTATCAATATACGATGTATCACTAGGTCATCAACAGCATCTTCAGAATATCTTAAGTTCAAAGCTTAACCATAACACATTGACGATCACAATTACTAAAAATGCCTGTCCTAAACATAAAAACTTTAGTCAGTCCTCTGCACAACTGGATGTAACAAGAAAAATGTCCCATTAATTCCTCAGCATAAAGAAGTGCTATAATAATAATATTAATTGGAGAATAGGAAATCAATACAATTTGACTGTTTCATAAAGCACTACACATATCTTGGCCAACCAAAAGTGAGTCTTACAGTCACTTTGTTAGGTTTCATCCTAAAACTCAGTAAAAAAATACGTTTTTTTCTCTCTGGCAATTCAACAGGAGTATCTGTCTTAGACTGTAAGCAGGAAGCCATTCATGCATCAAGTAGTAAAATTTACCTTTGAAATTGTTGGTAAAAAGCAGTCCATAATCTGGATAATCCTAGTCTTGTTTGTTAGTTTGTTTGTTAACCTTCTTTCTTTTTAAAACAAACCTAAAAAAATCTGTCACAGATGGGAAAAAGTAAACAATCTGTAGTGGATGTGGGTACTGGATTAGTTTCAGAATTTACAAGGCAGTAAATTTACACCCTACTCAACGAGGTTGTTCTCCTTCCTAGATAAGATCTAGGTAATATATACCTAGATCTAGCCTTGCCTTCCTCAAGTAAAGAGACTGTTGTTGGTCAGGCAGAAAATCAAGTTGGGTTTTGCTGTGCAGCTTCTTGCAGTTACAGGTATTACTAGTTAAGCTCCAGGATGTACCCAAACGTTTGTCATCATAGATCTCCCTGATTTCCAGGGTCTTCCCCCGCTTTCCATATCCCTTCTTCAGCAGAGGTCTTCACCTGCTTTCCAGGACTTCAACATCACAGTTTTCTCTGTCTAAATAGTGTATGTGCAAAACATATGAACAGTCTTCTAAGTGATAATTCTGTCTCCTTTTTTATTATTTAGAGGATTCAGGACGTTTTTCTTTAGTTCAGATGTTACAAAAAATTTATAGCCAGCCCATACCAATTGTAACTAACAAGTAGCCTTCAAATGATTTAATCATTTTGAATGTGAGGTTCAGATATATTCAGTTACTAAAACCACCCAAAATTTAGATAGAGATAAAATTTTCTGATTTGACTTATAGGTGTCAAAAATTAAGAATTTTGTTTAAGTAGTAACCTACTTCCTTTTGATCACTCTAGCTTACAATCCCAGCATGTAACATAAGTCATCCTAAAATAGAAGCTGAAAGCAAACAAGTAGAATTAGTAGCTCAGGAATCAAGACCTTCTCCTGAAATGTGCCCTTTGTCCAGTTCAGTTTATTTATTTAAATATGTTTCTTCCACATCTGGAGCATGTGCTTTCTCTGCCAATGTTTCCTGAAGATTGCTTTAAAGATCTTTTTCTGACTAGATTTCCATTTCAATGCACTGAAAAAGCAAATATTTCTCAAGGTTTATTTTTTAAAATATAGCTTTCTTGAGTATAGGCTAGAAAAACCTGCTGCAATACGCAGTATTTCTAGATATTGTCACACAGGTGTTGTAGATACATACACTTCTTCTGTGTACATACACAGAAGAAGTGTATGTACAAAAAATAATATGCAAACAAAAATATATTCTTGCATAAGATACAGTCAATTCCATTTGCTCAAGGAGGAAATCTCTGAGGTGTGACCTTTTGTCTATTGTTTCTGAAAGTTTTATCTTTTTAACCTTAAAGCACAAAAATTTCTGTTTTAATTTTCTTATTTCAGCCTGAAGAAGAGAAGGCTCAGGGAGATCTCATCAATGTATACAGATTTCTGAAGGGAGAGTATAAAGTGTGGTGCGTGGCTGGCTACTAGGACATCAATGAGCTGCTGTATTGCTCCCCCACCTTAATGGGACAGAGAGAGAAAATAAGATGGAACAGCTCATGGGTTGAGATAAAGACAGTTTAAAAGGAAAAGCAAAAACTGCATGAAAAAAGCAAATCAAAGAGAGGATTTTATTTACTACTTTCCATCAACACACAAATGTCCAGCCACTTCTTAGGAAAGAAAGAGTGGTGGTTGCTTGGGAAGACAGAAAGCATAACCACAAGAGTTCCATATCCTCCCCTTCCCCTCAGCATTTATGGTTATGTATATTATGGCTGCATATAGGGTGTGGAATACAGCTTTGGTCTGTTTGGGTCAACTGTTCCAGCTATGTCTACCAGCCTCTTACCTATCTCCAGCCTACCAGCCATTGAGAGGGGTATAGTTTGGATAGAGGTTGAACTGAAAGTCTTGATGCTGCGCAGTGTTCAGCAATAGCCACAGGTGCAAAGCACAGCACCATAAGGGCTTCCATGACAAAAGTGAACTCCATACCAGCCAGACCTACCACAAGAATACAGACAGGCTCTTTTCAGTGGTATCCAATGACAGGACAAGAGGCAATGGGAAAAACATGAAACACCAGGGGTTCCGTCTGCACATAAGGAAATACTTTTTTAATTTTTGGACAACTAAGTAAAACTACAAGTTGCCCATATAGGTAAGGGAATCTCTATCCGTGGAGATATTCAAAAGCTGTCTCGACATGTTCCTTGGAAATCTGCTCTGGGTGACCCAGTTTGAGCAAAGGAGTTGAACATGATTACCTCTGCAGCTCCCTTCCAACCCCTCACATTCTGTGATTCTGTGATAGTATACAAAGGTAACTTACTTTTAGTAGGTGTTTCATTAATATATTTAGAATCTTCAATACAGCATGCCAAAGGGGAATTTTATAGTCTATAACATACTTTATGCTACTTTAATTTCAAAGAAAAAGATACAAGATATAGGCTAAAGAATTACAATCACCAATCAATCTATCAATAATGTGACAGTGTACTTGCCTGTATTTCTCAGAAGGGTTGAATGGAATGAAAGAACTTTTGTGGTTTTGTTAGAATGTCAAGGTCACAATGATAAACTAAATATTTTATTTAATTATTTCTTCATGAAAGATTTCTATAGTTAATAACAACTCACATGGCAATAGATATGAAAACATTGTGGAGAGATTAAATGGAATTTTCACCCCACAGTGGTGCACACATAAGACATTTTCAATTTGATTATATAGGATTTTCCCTAATGAAAGCAGAATGAACTCCTTTCTTACTAAATATACTGACTTAATACATGTGGAAAGTAAAATGATTCTATTTTGAGGTACTTCCTATGAACACTTGCGGAAATATTATTGCTGGAATTCTGTGCTTATGTTCAAAAGAAAGCATACCAGATGTGAGCTGACATTATTATTAAAATCAAAGCAAAAAGTAATAAGCAAGTAAATGCTTTTTTTCAAAAGCATTCATAGATTCCTTAGCATAATGGGGGGGAGGAGGGGGGAAGGAAGCAATCTTTGAAAATCCTGCTTCAAAAAAGTCCTAAAAGATATCTAAAGTTCGGCTACTTTTCATTGAATCTTCTCACTCATGTACATACGATCTACCATCTTAACTAAATTATACACAGTGCCAAAAATATCTGAGGCCTAGATGGCTCATCTTTCAATAAATTGTATTTTTCTTCATTATTCTCATTAAATACAAACCTACACTACTCTGTTTAGACAAAAGTCACAGAGTAAAACGGTCACATCAGTGTTTAATTCAGAACCAGAGAGTGTTTTTGAGCAGGATTTCAACATCAGCCCTTTTATATAATCTAGGTGTTCAGTGTTCCTGCAAACTTGATTCTGTTTCAAATCAAGCCAATCTCAAAGAAGGGCTCTAGAACTGAATTTTATTCACAGCAACTGCTAAAGAGCTTTCAGTTCATGACACCACAGTAGAAGCACCTCGCATAAAGCTGCCGTAACACATATAAGGTAATGACTTCACAGCCTGTTAAAGGTAGATCATTTAAAAGCAATTTGTTTTGCAAATCATGGGGTGAAACACAAGATGCTTCATAAGAGTGCAATTGGATTATGACGCTGAAGTATGTTAACTTTGCCTAACTTTGCTTCTTGATTTCTGATGAAGAACTACAGACCAACAATTTTCTGTAGTGAATTCAATTTAATTGATCATAATCAAACAGAAAATATGAACATTTTAAAAGGGCCCCTGCTAACTGAAACTCAGTATAATGAATAAGGGCTTCTCACTGCAATAAAAGGCCTTTATTTGTACTCCTCTACAGTACATATGATGGTATTTCCACAGTCTATGTAGGCGGAACCATCTGGAGTATATAGTGTTCAGCTATTCTAACATTTTTTATTTCTAATATGTATACTCAACATACTAAAGTTGTAACAAAAAATATTGTTTGGCAGAAATTATGATAATATATTAAGGTCATAGAAAAAATCCATTTTTTAATAACTTGTCAATACAGACTGTTGGGAACAGGCAGTTATTGACATTTGTCATTGTAAGCAATTAATTACTTCTTAAACTGTAACTTCAATTTTATGAAGATTCATTACTGTATTTGTGTTGAACATTTGTGCAGCTCAAAAGTGTTTCCTCATGTTTGACCAGAGAACAACCTGATGATGTCCAAAAGTATAAATGCTTTGAATTTAAGGATACCATCTCTTTGCATTGTGTCCTCAGAAAATATCAAACAGTTGTGAAGACAGCATGTAACCTTAGTTTAATTCTGAAATTCTATTACTTTCAGATACAGATATGGCAATGAATGTCACTGCAGGAGCAAAAGACTACTCCTTCTCCCAGGTGATCATTTTATAATGAAAATCATAATTTCTGTCACTTTTTCATTATATTTTAACTGTTCTGTCTTGCTTGGCTGCATGCAAACACCATGAAAGTTGCAGCTGTTTTTATATAAAAGAGCCTTGCTACAAAGAGGGCTGGTTGCATGCCAGAGTTCTATGTATTCCAGCCATTCAAAGACTGAATTCAAAGTCTTAAGGCTAATCTAAAAGTGCAGCTATGGAGTATTTAATTAGTCAATAGACAAAAAACAATGAAGTTTTTTTTCTCCCCCCGAGTTATTATGCGCATTAATAAGCATGTCATAAGACCTAGAAATGCAAAAAAAAAAAAAAAAAAAAAAAAAAAAAAAAAAAAAAAAAAAAAAAAAAAAAAAAAAAAAAAAAAAAAAGAAAAAGAAAAACAAAAAGGACATTCCTTTCTAAGTTTCTTGGCTTCCTGCTTTGAAGTATCCATTTGACATAGTATTTAATCTGAATTAACAACCAACTCACATTAACACCTGGATCAGAGTCTCATTGATGGTTTTTACCTCAAAACATGTTATTCATACCAAGTGACACAAAGGAGAGAAAATGCAAGTAAGCAAAAGGACAAAGAATGAAGGAAGACAAGCTGAAAACTCTTGAATATTTGAAGAGCCACATGAGATTTTCTTTTTCCCTAATTCTGATTACTTGTAAAAATGTAAAAATGTAAGCCTAAAAGACAGGAATCACAGCTGCAAGAATTAGGTGAGTTTGTTTGTTTATTAAGGATCCTACTTATAATTTCCCCATTAAGTAGCTTGTTTACAAATATATTCACAATTACAAAGAAGTTGTGAAAATGTGATTTTTAATAAGACCTATATTTGCATAAATCCCCAATGGATTGACAAAAGTTTGTTATGAAGTACTGCAATTGAAAAAAAAATTGGAAACACAGTGAGTAGAAAAGCATGTTTTGTTCCCAAAAATCAGTGTTAGCTAATTTGTGCCTTTAACAAACTGCCATTTAAAAACTCCTATGTATAAGAGAGCTTTTTTTCTATCTAGAATTGCAGTAATTCATATGCATGAATCTCCTGATCCAGAAAACATTCCAGATTAATTTTCAGTATTCTTGAACTAGCTTCCTAAATTCATAGTTTACTTACATAGTTTACTTATTATTTTTTGTCTCAGACTGATTTCAGGTGGGAAAGGATCCACATTATGTCCTCACTTGAAACTGAACTATGATTTGAGATAGCACTGTGTAGATTCTTCTGCATGACTAATGCTAACAAAACTTAGATGAGTATACACACTCAAAACTACCTGCACAGGAAAATCAAGAGCATCACCACATTACATACCTCTAGAGTGAGATTCAGTTTACCTGAAATGTGATTCAGTTCTTCTGAAATCTGTGTGATTTGCTGTCTTTAGACTGTATATGGACTGAGATATCTAAAAGTGGATGAGGCGAATTCATGACATGTCATTAATACAATAGGACCTTTGGGCATATACTGTATACACATACTTCCAAGTAAAGCTGTAGAGAGCACTATGAATCAACAGGAATACATTTATTCCCTTGTTAATGGCAGCTGTACTAGGAGGCTAATAAAGCCTTCCCCAAGTTTTAGATCAGCAAGGGCAGACTATACACATGTAGGTTTTGAACTCCCAAAATGGGGTGGCTGCATGTAAATAGGAAAGATTCTTTAGCAATTCTCAATTTTTAATCCTGGTTGAGAGTAATTTGAGAGAAAGCTCTGGGCCAAAGCCATATGATGAAGTATTGCAATATTTTAAATAAAACATCTGAGTTTAGGTGTTTAGGATCATGCCCTAAACCCTAAAAAAAAGGGTTTTTACTAGTAATGGCTGTAGTCATTATGTCTTTTCCTTCAGCAAAATACACAAGCTCAGCAGTTAAAACTGCAACTAATAAAATGATCATAGTCAGCTTCAACACAGTTATGGAGCTTGCTACAGTTATTTTGTCCTCCCCAAACCCTACAAAAATTCTGTGTATTTTTCAGTAATGAACTGATTCTTAAATTTTTAAGTAGTCAATGAATCTTCAACTGATAAATTTCCACCTTTCTTAAAATTAAACAGATATATATAAAATATATCACTATCAACAAGAAATTCTTCAAGTTACTGATCTGCATTTTTAACATCAGTAATTCATGTCTTTCGGGCTATCAAACACTAAAGCCCTTTATACCAGGAAAGAACATAGTAGTAAATATTATGTCAACTATTCTGCTTTGGAACAAACATGCAGTAATTACAATGAAGCAGTATTTAATGCAAATAAGTGTTTGTAATCCAGTCTGTTTTCCCTTTTCTTCTTTAACTAAAATCTATTAATCCTAACGTACTAAAAAAACCTGAAAAGATAAAGAACTGCTGTGTGAACTCTAACATCATCAGTATGACTGTCATAATTTCATGTTATTTTTTTATTATCCCCAGGTAAGGTTAGCTTTCTCTGTTATGGGTTTTTTAGTTTTTCCAGCAAGCAGATAATTTAATTATTTATCATCTCATTAGCATGCTTGTTGGTATTAAATACTAAATGTGCAAAGTTATTTCTGTACTTTGATGGTGATTTTTAAATCTTTTGATCATTTTTGTTCCCCTTTGCTTATTATCACAAGTTTGTAAGGCCCCAATTATTTTTAATTCAATGCCTTAAATACAGATCCTTTATTTCAGTATTTTTAGAAGATGAAAAAGACAAGACACAAGAAAGCAAAATCCATTATCCTACATTTGCACATCTGTATGAGAAATTAAAAAAGGATGAACAGCACTTTTTCTGGTTTGGGTAAGCATGTCTTATCACCAACCAAATACACAAGTTGTAATTATTAACATATTGTGGGTTTGGTTTGGTTATTTGTTTGTGTGGGTTTTTTTAGTGGTTGTTTGTTTTTTAATCTCTGAAGGAGAAGCTTTCCAGAAACTTTAATATATTATAAAAATATAATAAAGTACATAAATACACAAATAAATTTTAATTGCGATACTTAATGGAATCAAAACAGTATATTTATTATTTAACTAAATTTACTATTTAACTATTTAACTTTTTAATTTATAATTATATGCAACTATTTCCATCTCTCTCTCTATGGCTTTTCCCAAAATGCTGCAGGATGCCTGAAGCTATTCCAATCTTCAGTGTAAGATTTTGACATTTTCAGGATGTGCTTATTAGACATTCAGGTGAGAAACTGCATTGCAACACATTCTGTCAATCTCAGAAGTATTTTATAAGCACTGTTGTTATGCATCTTCTCTTTGCGGACTAAAAATTACCAAACTTGATAAGCCTACTAAAGACTTATGCTGCATCTGAAAGAATGGACTGAAAAAGAATTAAATCTTTCACAAGTCGATAAATCAACATGCATATGCACAATACCCTTTAATAAAGTAGGTATTCAATCCATACTACAAGTTGCAATTGCAAATCTTCGTTCACGAAGCCTAGCCATGATGACGACTAGTTACAAGAATGGATTGCTAAAGATTCTCTTCCCACCCGGGTTAGCTTTCTTCCAGATTTAAAGTGACTCATCAAATTAGATGAGTCCAGTGAAACCACTGAGCCCAGCAAAATGGAAGCTGATCAAGTCAGATCACCCTGCTTGTTAAATCAAAAAATACATATCTGACATAAGTTGCAATCCAATGCTTTAGGGTGATATTTAGAGGAAGTGGATTTCAAAAATCAACACTGTGAAGTTACAGTGCCAATGAAACATTGTTTTCACAAGTGACTGGTTAAAGCTGTCTAAAACCCAGCATTTAAGCAGGACAATAACAAATTTCTTCTCCTTCCACCCACCTTCTTGCTTCAGTAATAAAAGAATAAGCCAATATTTACCTCATTTTCAGTATCTGTGATCACTATGTAGGATTCAAATAAAACACAAAGTTGTGACTTCAGTCTTTCAGTAACAAGTCCTGGTGCTTCCAAACAGTTGTGAGCTGCTACATCAGTGCAGTGGAATACCATTCTAAGAAAATATAACAGCAGAGTGAGAGAACAGGCATTCCATTGGTTTCATATACTGTGTCTTCCAGTAATTAGTTTGAATCAAACAGTTCAGTAATATGGCTCTACTGCTTCTTGAGCTATATCTACAAATTTTATCAAAGAATATCATTCAAGTAAGCAAATTCATCTTTGAAGCAATATTCTGAATAAGATTAGAAAACGGATGTTGTAACTTACAAAGCGTTTTAATATGTGCAATGCCTTTAAGGTCTAATAAAGATGTTTTGTATTTTCATTTTATTCTATAACCCTGAGTCCTTTCACTCCCTGCATTGTATGGATCCCTCTAGTCCCTTTCTCATTCCGCTAGTAATCCATTCTGTTCAGAAAAAAACCCAGTATTCAGCATTTCTGCCAGTTGCATATGAACACTGTTCATCTCTTCTATTTCATCTCCGTTGTCAGTTATGGCAAAGCTTAGACAAAGCCTCTAAAGTTTTCAAAATATCTAAAAATTTGAACAAAGACAAGACTTTGACATACAATGCAGCAGTGTGGCATTTAATGTAAATCTACCACGGAATGAATATTACTTAGAAACCACTCATTTGGCTAAGTTGATACACTTCCTTTCACAGCTTTCACTTTCTCTCAAAAATAAAGGCTCACAGACAGAAGGTAATTTGTCACAATACATTTGTGCTAATCGTTGTTTCTGAAACATGTTTTTTTCTTATTCTGTTTTTAAAAAATTATTCTCTGGGGAAAGAAAAACATTTTCTGAACATGTTAAGTGTTTAATGCTTTATCTTGCACTATCTACATATTAGAGTAACTCAGAATTAGTACTACACAGTAACATATTTTTCAAGTTTTTATGTCTTTTAAATAGCTGTTACAGGTGCAAATATATTTATAGTCTATCACAGAATTATTAAGAAAAAGACCTCCAAGGTCTCTGGCAGAACACTACCACGTCAACTAAACCATAGCACTAAGTGCCACTTTCAGTCATTTCTAGAATGCTTCCAGGGATGACTCCACTGCTTCTCTGGGCAGCCCCTTCCAATGCTCAACAACCCTTTCAGTAAAGAAATTCTTAGTAATGTCCAACCCGAACCTTCCCTGGTACAGCTTGAGGTTTTTTTCCTCTCATTCTGTGACTAGTTTCCTGGGAGAGGAGGCCAAACCCTCCCTTAAAACCTCCTTTCAGGTAGTTGTAGAGAGTGATGAGGTCTCCTTTGAGCCTTCTTTTTTCCAGGCTAAACAACCACAGCTCTCTCAGCCATTCCTCACATGACTTACTCTCTAGACCCTTCACAGCTTTTTTGCCCTTCTCTGGTCACACTCCAGCATCTCAGCATCCTTCCACAATTGAGGGGCCCAGAACTCTACATAGGAATCAAGATGTGGCCTCACCAGTGCCAAGTACAAAGAGATAGTCACTTCTCTAGTCCTGCTGGCCACACTATTCCTGATACAGGCCAGGATGCCATTGGCCTTCTTGACCACCTGTGCACACTGCTGGCTCATATTCAGCCTGATGTTAATCAGTACCCCCAGGTCCTTTTCTGTTGAGGAGCTCTCAAGCTTCCCCAAGCCTGTAGCGCTTTATGGGGTTGTCACGATCCAAACACAAGACCCAGCACTTGGTCTTGTTGAATTTCATAAGCCTTGGCCCATCAATCCAGCCTGTCCAAGTCCCTCTGCAGAGCCCTCCTATCAACTTAATGTTGTCTGTAAACTTACTAAGGATGTACTTGATCCCCTCATCTAGATCATCTACAAAGATAATTAACAACACTGGACCCAATACCGAGCCCTGGGAAACCCTACCGCTGCCAACTGGATCTAGCTAGCACCATTCACCCCATTTCTCTGGGACTGGCCATCCAGCCAGTTTTTTACCCAGAGAAGATTGCACCTGTCCAAGCTATGGGCTGCAATCTTCTTCAGGAGAATGCCAGGGGAGACAGTATCAAAGGCTTTACTGAATCCAAGTAGATTAGATGGGTCTCCTGGTCATAAAAGGAGATCAAGTTTGCAAGCAGGACCTGCCTTTCCTTAACCCATGACGCCTGGGTCTGATTCCCTGGTTGTTCTGTAAGTACTGTGTGACCACGCTCAAGATAATGGTAGACTTGAGATTGGCTCAGCTGGTTAGAGAATGATGCTAATAATGCTAAGGTGTGAGTTCAATCCCTGCATTAGACATTCAAGATTTGGACTTGATGATCCTTGTGGGTCTCCTCCAATTCAGACTATTTTGTGGTTCTGTTCCATAGCCTTCTTAGGCACTGAGGTTGTGCTGACAGGTCTCTGATTCCCCAGATCCTATGAGGTTTTCTGTATCCAGTACCCCATGTTAACTGAAAGCAGAATCTCAAGGGATATCACTACCAGAGAAACTACTTACCATTTTACCAGAACTATAAGTTGTACAGAATTTATTATGAATACATAATAATAATGAAAAGGTTGCAAGTGTCAGTAGAACCAAACCTGTGACTGGTTAGAAGAAAGAAATCAAAAATAGATAACCCAAATCCCCTAAATAGTTCTGTCACCTGTATTTTCCCCTTCATATTATTTGTCAATTCAGCCTTTACACAACTTCATGTAATAGCAGGTAGTGCAATACATAGTTGTACCCAAACTACAACCAAACCTGGAGGTTTGGTACCAGACCAACTATGTTATAAAATTTATGTGGGCTAGAGAAACACATACAAAACCAGGCATTTATTGGTAGTCTAATTAAAGGATTAAAATCTAAGAAGATTTTTTTTTAGTACAGTTACAGTGATAGTAAAAATTATAGAGCACTGTATCCTATTACTGGTCATTCCTTTTCATAATACAGTCAAAACTGATCTAACTGAATAGTATCTGCCTATTTCTTTGATGTTATTCTTACCCTTCCATTCTTGTTGAACAAAAGATAAAAAAAAACACTCAGCAAGAAACAAATCAAAACAACCCCAAAACGAAGAACCCAATACAGACATGCAAATGACAAGTCATTAGTATTCCCAAGTTTTTTACTAGATGCTCATTCCATTATATGCTAATATATGCTCTACAGCTCCCTCTTTCTTTATTAGTCCTCAATCTGTGATTTTTAAATAAATGTTGCATGTTATATGTGTGCTGGACATTTGCTCTTTGTTTGTTTTATTATCTCTAAAACTACCAACTTCCAGGCTAGCATTTCTTTAATGCCTGGTAGTTGACCACTGATGATTTCTTGGTAGCCCTGGGACTTCATCCTTTGCGCAGACTTTTAGGGAGTCTGTTTCTGTACATTATTACTCTAGAACCATAGACAATTCACTTTCCATAGAATAAGTGTTGCTTATTACTAGCTCTCAGTAATACTATTGGTAGGACAGAATTAGTATCCAGTAACTACAGAAACATATAAAAATTATAATATTAGTTAAGTGTTACACTAAAAAATTATGGATAGCTAAAGCTGAAATACATTAGGCAGTACACTGTTAGCCTTTTAATAGCTAATAACTGCCAAAACTGTGGCAGGTAGGCCAAGTTCAGACAAAGCAAGTGGCATCAGTTTAAGTTCTGAGCCTTTGTGGAGTTAGTGCAAAGCTGCAGCCTCTGTGTACTGGAGGACAGCAATTTTTCATTCACACAATTGAACATGAAATAATAAGGAGCTCTGCTCATCCTTTAAGAAAAGGCTGGTGGTGGGAGGAGGGAATTGTTCTTTCTGTTTTCAAAGAGAAGATCCCAAGCTGCTGAACTGGTACCTAGATAGAATGCATTAAACTGGAGAAATCAGCTCCTGACACTGAAAACACTGGAAGAGTTCTAACAACATAAACTACTCTTCTAATTGCTACAAAGCAACACAGCTGCTCTGAAATCAGTTAAGTTCAGTGTTTGGCAGCAACTGAGGAAAACAGGAGACACACTTTTATATGCAAAGCCAATTTTTTTTTTTTTTTAAACCTGAAGATTGTAATAATTTATTATTGGTCCGTATTTAGTTATTATAGAGCAAGAATTAAAAAAAAAAAAAAAAAAAACGAAAAAAACCCCCCAAAAATAATACTATTAAAGGCTTTGTATTTCACTTTTCTTCATTGAAATTCTACTTTATAGTCAAATACATGGAGTATCTTACATATATTGGATAATTACTCTGTTTTTTCTTAACTGAACCTAAAATATCTTTTACCCAGCAATCAAATCCACATTTTCTTAAATGACCAGTGATAAGTTATTTATAGCTATGGGATCTCTTATATAATTCTGTGCCTTCCCTTTTGAATCATATGTCTGTACCCTTTTACACTGCACTGTACCTCTTTCAAAATGGTGCTGCCTATAAATACCTGTATTTATATTGCTACTACTGTTAGTGTGATATTTCCTTCTATATAGAATAACTACTTTCTACTACTATCTATCGAAAAAATATACCATGTGATTATATAAATATAAATTAAAACCATGAAATTGAGTAATAATTCACTATTCATTAGAAAACCGATGATATGGTTAAACAAGTTAATTTCAGTCAGACAGGCTAAAATGAAAACAGACAAAACTGGCAAAGTCTTCAAGCTCTGAAAAGTTATCCAAAGCCTGTTATGTCTTAATAACACTGGCAACTTCATATTTAGTGGGTTACAAGATTCCTGCCCAATATTTTATTTTAAATATTCAAAGATAGACTACAGAGTTCTTGTAAGTTAACATGTTTGTAGAATACATTTTCCAAGGTTTAAACCATCACATCAGCTTGTGGACAGCTTGCCTATTTAGTAGTTCTGCAACTGAATGTTCAGCCCTTGTATCGCAGAACTGCTGCCTGTGCTTCTGTGGTTGGCTGGCCTTGGCTGAAGGCAGTTTCCTACCAAGCTGCTCTATCACTCCCATCCTCAGCAGGCAAGGGAGTGAAAAAATAAGATGAAAAAAACCCTTGTGGGTAAAGACAAAGGCAGTTTAACAAAGCAAAAGCAAAGGTCAAGTGCACAAAGCAAAGAAAAATATCTTCTTTTTTTTTTTTTTTTTTTTTTTTTTTTTTTTACTGCCCATCAGGAATCAGGGCTTCAGCATGCATACTGGTTGCTCCAGAAGACAAATATCATAAAAATGAGCACCTCTTCTTCCTCTTTCTCTCATTTAGCTTTTACATTTGAGCAGTATGGAATATCCCTTTTGGTCAGTTTGGGTCAGCTGTCTTGATGACGTCTCCTCCCAAGATCTTGTCCACCCCCAGTCTACTGATGGGGGTGGAATTTTTGAGAGAAAGTGCTGATGCTGTGCGAGCAGTGGTCAGCAGCCACCAAAACACTGGTGTGTTACCAACTCGTAAGGTTGGTTCCTTTCTAGGTACACGGCACAATGAGGGATGCTGTGGAGAAAATTAACTCCACTGCAGCCAAACCAAACACAGCCTCACAGGTTCAAGCTGAGCAGCAATAAGAACTTCAATAGTTACAGGTGAGTAATTAGCCTGCTATGTTCATAAAAAATTACCTAGTACTTCAGGATATTGCAGACATTTGTAATTCACTTGCACTTCATGCTGGGTTTACATTCTGCAAACTGTATTTCAAAGCCTGACAGAGTTTCAGAAATAACTAGGTCCTGACTCACAGTTGTTGAACAGAAGAGTAGTGATTTCCTAAATGATTTGAGGAGAAATTACTGCAGGAAAGTTCCTTGAGTCATGTTGGTTCTATAAAATCTAAAGGAAACAAATAAGAATTTTCTCAAATCCTTTGTGTGTTTCTGGTACAATCCCATAAGTTCAGTGGCCAAGATGCAGGCCTTTTTAATGTATCACATAATTTCAGCTTCTGTTTTATGTTAACTTTACTCTCTTATTTAACAGTCACTTGTTCATGAGTGGTGCTACACAAAAATAAATGCATATCTTCCCTGAAAATTAAAATGGTAAATTAACCATCCAAAAGAACCTGCAGTCAAGCATACCTAGCAAGATAAGGATCTATATTCAGACCCAAATATGCAGGAACATGTTCAGTTTGAAACACCTGTTCTGAAACTGTTCAAAGACCCTTGTTTGTATTCAGTCTTTAATTGATACTATCTGAGAATGGGAACAAACTGGAATTTGTCTTGTGTGAAAACTATGTCAACTATGTTGGAGTAACACTATTTTAACACTTCTTAGGAAGGTAATGTTGCTAACATATTGTTTAGGGATTGGTATTCTAAAGCTGATCACTTTGGCTTTATGTAGCTTGTAATAGTAAATCTGCTACTGCTGGAAGTAGAGAAAATAACTTCTTCAAGAGAAGAGAGATAGAAAAAAATCTAAGTCAATCTAGAGCTGAGTATCTGGCCTTAAAGTAGAGCCCAAGCCAAGGCAGGCACTCTGTAAAAACTTCATAAGAATTTTAAGACAATTGAAGCCAGAAACCTAAAGTTGGGTCTCAAGGAAACGCATTTCTACATGGAGTTCCTCATGGAAGAAGGTGATTATACAGGAGTACTTCTAGAATACTTCTACAGTGACAGCATTTTGTATAACTGCATTAAATGCACTATATGTATTATATTTGCATTATATATTAATTTGCATTATATAAAAATACAGATTAAAGCCTTCATGTATGCTGCAGAGTATTCCAGAACAAACCTTTTACCTTTCTGGAATTGATGGAAGTATACATATATTTTTTGGAATGGGCTAGGGGGAAGACATGCTCCATTTTCCTCATGTAAAGCTTTGAAATGCTATATAAGGAAAATAATCTAGATTCACAGAGCAAAGGAAAGAATAAATGGGTGTAACTGTACTCTTCTGACTCTGACACTCATTTTAAATAATGTCTTGTATAATGCACAGACAGTATTAGGATAAAATGGGAATGAATAGGATGCCATCTTTTTCATAAATAAAATGCAGATTTTCATCACCACAGTAGAATCCCTAAACTCTAGGTTGTATGATTCTGTTTCATTGGCTTGAAGGGGAGACTATCTTTTCTTCTGAATACATTTTTCCTCTTCCAGATACAGGAATATCTTCTATATTTAACTTTAAGATGAATTTCTTTCTGAAGTCTATTTTCTAAGCAGTTCAGAAAAGTCTAAGCTGTAAGAAACCTTTCAGCTGTGATTTTAAAATGATTACTGGACTAATCAGTTTCATTCAAGAGTGAAAGGAATCAAATGGCCTACAAAAACATGGGCTTGGCTTCTCATACACTTAAGAGGACTATATACACACACTAAACCAAACTTTTTGGGATCTTTGAAATCTCAGGGTATAAAGACAGATGTTTACTAGGCTTAAATGCAACAATAGGCACAAATAGCAATCAGGAAGAGGCTTTCCAGTATCTCAGTAAATGTTCCACTTCAGCTACTCATTTTCAACTTTATAGATGGCCTTTATGTTTGGTTTGTCGTTGTTGTTGTCCTTGATTATTTTTTTTAATTCAATATGGTAAGGCTACTTTGTTCTATACACAAATAATTCAAAGAACAAAATTTTTAAAAAATTATTCTCTGTAGCCTTGTAGTTTTCTACCCACAATCCAACACCATTTTCTCGAAGCATTTATTCAAAGAAAGACTTTCCATGACTTCCCAGCATCTGTTCTTAATAAATGACAAATTATTTGATATATTTTTTAGCTCATAATGTAAAAACAAAACAAAACAAAAAAACAAACAAGCAAAACAACCAGCAGGCTTGCATGAAATTTTACAGAATAACAATTTATCTATTTTCCTATGGAAAAAAACAATCCTGTTAGTGAAGATTGCATTTTATAAAAAAAGTGAAACTAGTAGCAACAAAATGGTTGAAAGCTAATAATTTTCCAACATGACATTTTTCTAAAGGAAAATCCAGGCTAAAACCCATCACAACAGGAAATTTTGTGTGAAACAATGTGTACTGTGCTTTTGTAAAGCAGAGAGACACAGTAGGTAAGTACAGGAATCTCTCTGGAAAATCAATCTTATTTCTAAGTGCAAAAATAAGCAAAAAGTTAGGCTAATGGAACTTGTTATAAGTTAGTCTAAGAATTTTGACAACTTAGTTCCAATTAAAA
>NW_020955409.1:399584-476585 GCF_003031625.1 Empidonax traillii
TGTGAACGAGTTATTAGACTGACTTCGTTTGGAATTATAAGTAAAAAACATAAGAGACTGGATAACTGTTAGGTGTAAAGAAGCATTCATAGTTTCTAGTAGGGCTAGAAATTATGGAATACAGTATTACAGGATATCATTCTATATCTGTTTTATAAAGAAACATGATAAAATTAGCCAGAAGTCCATTTCAGAGAGATGAGTTGCTCTTTATCATTTTAGTTTTGTTCAGAAAGAGCAGTAGAGCCTGCTAGAAATTGTAGAAATAGTAGTTTAAGCAACTGGAGTTCAAAAAAATGTTGAATTGCTTTAAAGCATTTTTGTAGGTCTCATGAATAAAGTATCAGTTCTAAAGAGCAAAGCAAAAAATAGCAGAGCAGAAAGGCAAGTGCTTGATGGCAGAAAAAAATGGTATTTCCATCTGAACAGATGTTTCTTTGAAAGCTTGTTGCAAGTACAACATTTTGAAAATTTCAGTCAATGAAAATATGGATTTTGCTTAATCAGGTGATTTTTGTCAGAGAAATATAAAATTAAGAAAAGAGCCTGCAGCTGAATTATATGTAGCTAGATTTATAAAAAGGTTTGTGCATTACAAGGACAAAATATACAATAAAGTTAAAAGTTTCAAAAATTCAAAATGCCAGTTTTACTTTCAAGCTAAGCAGTCATACAGCTTATGAGTCCATAGTGAGGTCGACTTCAGAATAAAAGGCAGAGAAATTTGTTCAAAAGAAAGCAGGGAAGCTTCCTACCCACAGATCTACATTTTAAATTATAGAACTCACACAACCATATAATACTTAAAGGTTGGAAAGGACCTCTGGAGATTATCTGGCCCAGCCCAATGCTCAAGCAGGGTCACCTAGAGCCAGTTACCCAGGAACATGTCCAGATGACTTTAAAATATCTCCAGGGATGGAGACTCCACAACTTCCCCGGGAAAACTGTGCCAGTGCTCAGTCACCTCCTCAATGAAAAAATGCTTTCTGATATTCAGACAGAACCTCCTGTGTTTCAGCTTGTGCAGGTTTTATCAGGTTCTTTAAAATTATTAGAGAGATGACTGCCCAAAATAAGGTGCAAACAAGACTATATGCCGAAGTCCATGGTACAGATTTTTATTTAATAGTAAATGTGAGGTAGAGAGAGGTAGAGGAAACAGGGAAAAGAGAGAGGAGGGGGAAGTGAAAGAGAGGGACAGATACAGATTAAGTAGAAGTACCACCACTCTGTGGATTCCAGTGGAGTCCCCTTGATTCTCTTCTTGTGGTCTACTTGGTGGTGAGAGTCCCAGTCTTGTTGAAGTGTTGCTTGCAGTCTGGATCCCTCAAGAGAAGCCAAGGGTGGTGAGGGGAGAAGCTCGTGTGGTGAGAAGAAGCCTGTTGGTGAATGAAGTCTGGAGTGCTTGAGGGAAGACCATGGGTGAGGGAACAAAAGAGAGTGTAACCTTTAACTGGGGTTAGGCTAGGTGGGAGCCCTCCTAGTAGGGAGTTTTATGGTGAATGATGCAATACTGGTTCACAGGACATTTCAGGAGTCTTTGACACCTTTTAAGACATTACAGCCTTCTGTTAGGTCAGCACAATTGAGTTCATTTATGGACCATTATAGCCCATCAGCAGAGATTATTATCTTCAGGCTATTTGTGATTTTTTGCCATGGTCCCCTGGAGGGGAGTTATCACGGCTGAATAGTTTGTGTAAGGACAAGGAATCGCTACCCCTCCTTGAAGGATTTCCCCCTTTCCTTATCTTGTTCGACACCAGCTTGTAGCCTGAACATCTGGATGGTTACTTTGCACATTGTCAGCTTACATCTTGATTGTCTGCTCCTGGGTTAATTGGCTTATCTCAAATTCTACACTCCAAATAAGTAGACATATTCAGGGAGGGTTGGGTTCTCGTGAGCAATTGCTTCTTTTCACAGTTTTCTTTTGACAGTTAAGATACCTGTTCTCTACTTGTTGGAATGAAGATACTTAAATTATTGAGTTCTCTGAAAGTATTCATAATTTTTGCGGTTTGTATGTAAGAAATACTGTTCATGCTGGACAGAAAATCACAGAATGGGCAATGTTGGAAGAGACCACGGATAGTCATCTACTTGCTCAAGGAAGGTCACCCTAAAGCATATTTAATAGGATTGCATCCAGACAGTTCTTGAATATCTCTAGTAAGGGAGACTTCACAACACCTCTGGGCAATCTCTTCCAGTGCATGGTGCACACAGAGTAAAAAAGTTCTTCCTTATATTCAGATGGAAATTCCTGTACATCAATTTCTGCCCTTTGCCTCTTGTCCTATTGCTTGGCACCACTGAGAAGAGCCTGGATCCATCCTCTTGACATTCTCCCTTCAGATACTCATGCATACTGATGAAGTTCCTTTAAGTACCTACTAGTCTGCACTAACATCCAGATAAATATTTAGAACACTTTCCTAGGATTGTAATAGGAATTTGATCCATCTCTTTGTATCTAGAATAACAACATACTGGTAGATATTCAACAGTTAAAAATAGGACCAAAGGCTCTGGGGAATAGTTTTCAATCCACTGCTTCATCTCAGTGTTATTACCACAGGGATTCTAGGTCAACATTGAACTGAAGACAGTTCTCTTGCTGTGATCTGAAATTCTCTTGGAAAAGGTTAATGGGGAGTAATAACTCTACCTGTGCCACACTTCTCCACATCTATCTTGCTGTTCACATTTATACTAGGCTCATCACTGACAAAGAAAGGGACAAAAGGCTCAGATCTCTCAATCTCTGTGACTCAGGTAGTGATCAAACCACCTGCTAGCTGAATGAAGTGGAACATATGTATGCAGACAGGTTTATAGAAAACTCCAGGAGTTTCTAGTCTACTTTATGGGAGTATTTAGGCCAAAGGCTTTTGAGATGCCATGTTTCCAAAGATGTTTTTGGCGGCAGCAGCTTCAAGACATTTCTCAATAGTCTATGTTAGAACTGTCTAATCTAGTTTTCCCTGTAGGTTTGTCCTACAACGAAGTTTAATCAATCAACTACTCCTCCCCTCCAATGTCATTCTTGAGTTAAATCATTCATTTTTGCACAGAGGCCATCCTGCACTTCTTCAGTTTTCTGACAATATATAAAGGGGTGGGGGGGGGTGGGGGGGTTGAAATTGGTACCAAAAATGTAACCAACTTGATTGATTTGGGAGAGGCTCACTAGGAAACTGAATGTTTAGAATTTTGACTGTTTTAAAACACTGTATATGGTTTTCCATTTTGTTAAAAATGGTCTTTCATAAAATCTTGTAATTTGCTTTCCTGATCTTAAAAACTTCCCTTGGAAACCATTCACTCATTTCTTTCAAGAAACAGTGTTTTCAAGTAGGGAATTCAATACAGTCTCATTACCTTGAATACTAACTCCAAGTATCCAAGTATCCAAGATTTTTGTTTTGTTTAAGGGGGGTTGTTTGATTGTTTTGTTTTTGTCTGTTTTCTTTATTCCCTTTTGTTTGTTTGTTTTTTTTTTCCCATGAGAGAAAGGGTATCTTGAAATACAATAAGTAATTTACAATATTTCTGTATGATTGATCATGACTTTTTGCTTCAGAAACCAAATGAACTAGAATAAAAATATATTAATGTTCATTTCTTAAAAATCCTGGTCCATAGTTTTGTATGAGGCCATTAGTAGCTATTACTATTCACATGGGACCATAATTGACATTTATAAGATGCTACAGAAGATAGACATACAGGTAACGACCTGGCTTAAGTCATTTTTAGACCCTCATGCTTTTCTTTTAATCCCATTTTTGTTTTGAGGACTTCAGAGGATAGAAGAAATAAATAGGCTTTCAACTGAATGTTTCATCACAATTATATATCATAAAACAATTATTTGAGTAATTGCTTCTTGAATTACTGACAAAACCTTTCTATAAACTATGAAAAATGAGTGAATATAGATTATGAAATTTTTAAGACCATTATTTCAAGCAAGAGATCAGCACTAGGCTGCCTGTGAAAGAACCATAGAATTGCAAATACTATTTCTAAATTCCTGTTTTACAATTTAATTTCTTAAAAGACTTAATTCAAAATAAAATAACAGAGAATGGGTACATCTTTGATCATAATTTGTTTAAATTTGATTTTTAGAAGTGTTTTAAGGATTTAAAATTTAAATAAACAATTTTTAAACGCCTACACAAGTACTCACACATCCCTCCTACCAAAAATTTGAGCCCTTCTGTTTGCTCACTGTGTTCCATCATATGGAAAACTTGGTGAAAATTTCCCTCAATAAATGAACTCTGAGACTCACAGACTGAAGGCTTCAAAGACCCAAAGCTTGTAGTCTGCAAAACTTTGTGTTTGATTAAAGTTTGGAAACAAAATTATCAACAAAGACTTCTAAAACCAGAATTTCATTAGCTTTAGAGGAAATGTATGGGAGTATGAAGATACACACTGTGTGGATTGATGAGTTGAGTAGGGCTTAAGGAACCACAGAATAAAATCAATATGAACACAAGTTCTAAAAATATGAAATACTAATAATTGAGAAATAGATTCTGGATTTGAGCTATGTATACACTATATGGTCATTGCAGACGTTAAACAGCCTTCATAATTTTTTTCCTTTAAAGTCCTGTGAAACAGGAAAAGTCAGCATTTCTCAGAGGAAGACAGGAAAACAGGACTCACCATCTTGAGCATTTATTTCTAATAACATACACTTCAATAATAATTTATTTTTTTACTCTGTCTCAAATAATTCGCAGAAGTTGTTGGAGGGGGAAAAACAGCCATCAAAGGAATGTACACTATATACCAGCAGTGCTGCTGACTCTGCCAGAATAAACAATGCGTCTGACTTTGAAGTCATAGGGAGTAATTTGTGACGAACAGCCATTTAATAAATTCAGTTAAAGAATGGAAGGAATATTTTTCAGAACATCTGAGGAACCTGAACAACTCTTTCAGAAAACCTTTACCTAATTATCAGTTGTCATTGTGGACTTTCATGAGCACTTAAGTAGGTTCATTGCTTTGTCTTTTAAGTAAATCTAGTGCATGAAAGCTTCCAGACTTAAAAAATATGAAAAAAACAACCTAAGATTAAGAAATAGAGAACTATTTCCAGTGCCACTCTCCGTCTTTCGTAAAATTCAGCAGTTAAAAATCCTGAACTTGTAACATCTTGGGCAATCGTGGAAAATAAGAATTGAAGAGATTTTTGTAAGAATTTATTTTGGATGTGGACTGGTGAGTTGAACTGTGTAGCAAGAACAAGACTTCATATCATGTCAATGTTTAAAATTAAATTTGTGATGACTTTTCTAATGACAATAAGCAGCTAACTAGTCAAGGCATTACACATACAGGTAGTTAAAGATTTTATACAGTTAATTCCATAAGAAACCTTTATAGGCTAGTCCAATTACATCACTGGAGATAATATCAGGCGGGGGGGGTTCACCCTAGTTTGTCCCAAAACTGTCAGCTATGAGGTAAAATTAGAAATTACCTGCCTAAACAAAAATCAAGGCAAAGATAACCTTTGGTTATTTGTGATCAGTTCTTCAGTTTAGGGTTGGAGCCTTCACCATGTCACTTCATATCTATTTACCTTTAGTGATCAACTTTCATAGTGTCCCAACACCTGAATGTGACCAGTGTGCAATGCCACATTTCTAGGCTGCCTAAGTTTTAAATGTTTCCTGACACAAATGCCCTAATGTTTGAGACCATTAGAAAAAAAAAGATAAGAAAAATTGTTAGCATATCAGTTATGCATTCATTAGCTTATATATTGTAGCAGTATAGTTAAATAATAAGTGTGAGGTATGATAGGTGCTCCATGTGACACCAAAGGAAAAAACAAGACCAGTTCTGTAAGTCTCAGTCTGAATGAAGGGGAAATAAGAAAATGCAGCACTATTTCTCAGCATTAAGCAACATATTTTGTCACAGAAGTACCCCCAATATGGACAAACTTTTGGTCTTGTTTGTTTGATATATATAATATAAAATAAATTTTCAAATAAATGAGAAGGTTTAAAAAATTAAAAGAGAAAGCTTAATCAGAAGAAACAGGTTGGCAAAAAAATAAAAATTATTTTAAAATATACGAAAATTGAAGGAAAATTTCAGTGGTGAGTGCAAGGTCTTTCTTAACAGTCTGTTTTATCATAGACAGCTATTAATGCATTCCACTACTCTACTTATTGATATAGCTTTCCAATTCCATGTCAGCTTCATTTTCCAATAAATTATTTCAAAGTTCTAGAGATTGTAAGTTAAAAAAGTGTTGATCCAAATCAAATTCTGCAATAACCTTATATGTCACTCTGAAAATTTTATATACCAAAAAACAAACTAGTTAACTATGACAGCCAGTAAGTAACTACACCAGAAATTAAAATTTTCATACATATTTGTGACCCATCTATTTTAAGCTTTTACCCACAGAATATTTGATACATTTGTTTTATTCATTTTCATAAGTCTACAAGATAATTGAGCTTTTGTCTTAACTTTCATTTTGTTAAACTAAACATGTAGTTTTCCATATTAAAAGGCTCATTCTTATAGCTTATGCCTCCACATATTTTTGAAAAGTCACTCAGTTGTAGTCTTCTATAATCTATATCAGAACTATTTCAACAATTATTGTTTTTTCAGTCCTAATTTTCAAAATGTATTTAAGTTCTTTCCCAGCTCTTCTGTTCATATTTGTATCCAATTACGTTACAGAAAATCTGTTTATATTACTTATTTAACTATAATAGTCGTTAAACTATAAGAATCTATAACACTAAAGTGTATGCTTTGTGAGCTATTATAAAACACATTCTCACCTATATTAAATCACATTTTAATACTTCATTATAATTAATGTAGCAAATCTAATTTAAAATAAGTTTCAGGCATCTTTAACTAGTAGCATAAGTCGATTTTACAGACATGATGAGATTTGTCTGTTTCCTCCTTTTGAGAGAGGGAAGTTTTATTCTTCAACACTCAGTAACATAAAAGAGATATAGTCATCTTGTTGGCAACATGCTTTATGGCCATTGTAGCAAATAACAGGCTTTCTGCTCTCCGTTGTAAGATATTGATCTAAGAATTATTTAAAAATCATTTACTACCAAGATTATTAAGCCTGTAGAATGTCAGAAATTGAAAAACAAACAAAAACCCCCAGGCAATCCTACCTTTGGCAGCTTCCTACTCCAGCTCCTGTTCAACCCTTGCAGGGCCCCTAAATAAGTTGGCAAAGTAATTTTTACGTCTTAAATATGCTAAATCTTCCCCAAAGCTTTCCAATTCTTAGCCTCTCCTTTTTATAATCCACACTTCTGGCAGTGTGCAGATTTTAAATGACTTCATGATATTGCTTGTATTTCTAGTAATAACCCTTTACATCTGCTTTAAGTATTATGGGATTTCAGCACTTATTTATGTGTAACATCTCTTGCAAAAGAGAAAAAAAAAAATAAAACAGAGCTCTCTGAAACTTTGTTACCTTAGAGTTCTCTCCCTGTTGGCTCCAAGCATTATCTGCTACCACGAACTATCTTGAAGTCACCCTCTGTAGACTACAATCCAAAAAGAGTAAAATCTCTTTGCCAAGCACCTTGAGATGTGTTGTAACGTGAAAGTAACTTTCCTGGTACAGGATGAATCCATTCAGTCTAACTGATTCTGGATTTAGTTAAAGGTATATCACAATCATTGCTATGCGCTCCACGTTTACATGAACAAGTACATATCATGTCAATTTATGTTTTTATCTAACTAACTACTTACTACTCAACTACTCTGATTATTATTGCTTAAGAACTGCTACAGTGAAGAAAGAATTCTGCAATTGGAAATCACCACTGAGAAGTAGCAAACAGGAAAGACACACACTGAGACAGACATTCACTGTCATTGGGAGAGATACTCATCTGCTTCCTCTGCATAAGAAGTGCTACTGAGATAATTATCAGAAACAGAATATTTTGTACTTCCTTTTTGTAAATGCAAATCTTCTGTCATAAACATAAAATCCATCAATTAATTGATCAGCCATGATAGATTCTCATGACTCTATTGATTTGCTTGGACTACAAATGCCAAATTAAATGCTGATGAGATTAGTGAAATTAAATGAAATATAAAATTGTGGTTTTACTTATTTTTGTGCATAAAATGTTGTTCATCAAAGACACTGCGCTAAACACCACTGAACGGAGAAACAAATACTTTCAGTGAATGCACATAATATGGTGAATGGACAGCTGCACAGAGAAGGCAAAGAGCTTCTTAATTACTAGAAACGAGTGTTGAATCCCTATCAAGGAGTCTTGAAAGCAGAATAATATGCTTTTAAGTTCAAGGACAAGTAGTAACAAATTATGTCAATCTAAATACTGATCTACTTCAGCCCCTTGGCATCTTCTGTTTTACTTTGGTTTCTAAATGAAGACACAAACACCTGTTCTTGCAGCAGGTGGTATTTGTTTATTATAGCTCATCCTGCTGAGTTTTAATCAGCCTGCAGCTGCAGAATCCAGAGTAAGTAACGGCTATAATACCAGATTTTCATATATCAGCAGTATGGTCCGGAGAAAAATTTTCATACTTCATTTCCATCATATGTTACCAATCATGTAATTTCCTTCTCACATTCCAAGTTTCTAATTAAAGAGCACATTCATGTATAATGCTAGTAAAAGAAGTTTTGAACATTGTGCCCTGAGGGTGTTATTCAATTTTATTGTCCTATTGCAAAATTTAAAAATTTTGGAAGAAGATTCATAAACCTCTGCCAATTTGTACCCCTGCCATTCTTTACTTTGAGAAGTATTGTTCAGGGAGAATCAAGAAGCTTAAAAAAAAAAGAAAGTCAAGGAACAAATTAACAATATGTAAATCCCTCTATTCAGATGCAATTGAAAGAAAAAAAAATGTACTCATGAGACAGGAGAAGTAGGGTAAAACTTTCTATGCGGAACTATGAGGTAAGAACACTGAAGCAATTGCATGGAGGCAATTACTAAGAAAGTGTTCCTATATATTGAGATATGCTTTAACGTTTTGATCCTTATTAAGCTTCTATTCATTATTTGCAATGTAACTGAGTTATATTTCTTGTCATTAATGGAATGAAGTCACGGTCTTCAGGCTGCTACATGCTTTGCAAAAATGTTGTATTAATTTTGCTTAGTATTAAAGCAACTATTCAATAAGGCTTACAGAATACAAGAATTTGTTTTAAATACAAGAAGGCAAGGGTTAAAAAAAGTGAGATTTCACTGTGTGGAATGATGTAGAGTTGTTTCAGTGCAAGTAGAGTGAATACGAAAAAGATAAAAGTGCATTCACAGTCTAAACATGACTTCTGTTCTATCAGGCAAAGAAAGTTTTAATGTCTTCTGTCAACATGGCTTACAGAATACAAGAATTTGTTTTAAATACAAGAAGGCAAGGGTTAAAAAAAGTGAGATTTCACTGTGTGGAATGATGTAGAGTTGTTTCAGTGCAAGTAGAGTGAATACGAAAAAGATAAAAGTGCATTCACAGTCTAAACATGACTTCTGTTCTATCAGGCAAAGAAAGTTTTAATGTCTTCTGTCAACATGGGATACCATGCCAGGAGTTTCTACTTCTTTAGTTGGAATTTTACAGCTGTAAAGATTTATTTCTTCATACATATTACATAATCACCTTCTAGTCAAAGAAATTAGACTGACCATAGAATATATGCATATAAGAATAGAAGTATAACATGAGAAAGGCAGGAGAATATCATGACACTGTAAGATTTGCATGCCATTTGTATGGCACTCAGATTTCAGTAGTAAAATCAGGCCTTGCAAAATTGCCCAGACAAATTTGAAATACGAAATATTCGATAATCCCTGTAATGTTTAATAGAGTGTGCTGTGTATTGATATCTCAACATGGTATGCTTAGAAAGGCAGATATTACCTTACTTTACATCACAGAAACATGAGATACAAAACACACTGAGAAATAACCTATAAACGGAGATTCACCCTCACAGTCAAAGAGTAGCCACACATTCTGAATTCAGATCAGAACTGAGGTTTTTAACCAAGCTTTCTCCTCATTCCTACTTTCTGAGTTTGGCACTGAATTTTTTAATAAATTAGATGCAACTAAACTGATAGATATGCTCCAGAAGCACAGTCAAATCCTCTGAATTACATTCAGTGCAGACGCTGCCTTTCAGCAGCAACAGAATCTCTCCTTCTACTTGAAGTAATCGAAGTATGAACAGCTGAATACTCTTTTTGATCACTGGACTTGATAGTGATAATCAAAGACCTGTTCTGTGTTATACTGACAATTCTCATCTCCAAAAAGAAAGGGGACATTATGACTCTGTCTACTTCCCTTTGACTTTGAGAGAACAGCTTCCGGAACTGTCTCAATCATCCTTCTCTCTCCTTCACTCTCATTTCACTCCAGGAGGAGATCACTTGAAAGAAGTCACTATTTCTACTACCACCAGAAACATGCTTACATGCTCATCAGCAGCCAAGGTGCCTGGGGACCACAGTTACACCCAAAACCACCCCACCCGCCCCACAGTTTGTTATGACCTATCCTTACCTGCAGAGATGCTCCAAGTGTCCTCAAACTTTCTATTGCACTACACAAACTCATAGGATTAAGTGGAACTTTAAAGATCCTCTAATCCAACCTCCTTGCCATGAGCAGGGACACCTTCCACAAGTTCTAATGGGTCAGAACCCCTCCAATTCAGTTTTGAATATTTCCAGGGATGGGGCATCATCTCTCTGGGCAACATGTTCCAGTGTATCACCACACTCACTGTACAAAATTTCTTCCTTCCATCTAGTCTGAATGAACTCCCTTTTAGAGTAAAATCATTACCCCTTGTCCTATCATAACAGTAGTGGGGAGAGTGGGAATCATCTCCCTCAGTTTACTGACCATGTGTCTCTTGATATAGGCAGATTGCTTTTTGGTCTGTCAATGCACACTGTTTGCCCATGTCCATCTGCACATTTACATCACCTCACAAAGTCATAAGACCAAATGCATAATCTCTTCTGTCCAAATTCACCTTTCACAGCAGCAAGAGAGGAAGTTTGACAGGGTGAGAGAGGAGAAAATGTCTTGTTATGCCTTGGGCAGTAACCAGGAGCATAAGGTCATTTTTAACAATGGGCAGACAGAAAATAAGAAATAGGTATTTTCAGAAGTTAGGACAATCTAACTTGTCAGTGGTTTAGAGATTCAGTATTTCCTCAAGATTAAAGTTTCAGTGAGGTTATTATAGCTACTAAGCACTGAGGCAGTCTTGGAATTTTCATCTCTATCTCTGAACCCGTATGCTACTCATGGGCTCTATTTAGTGAAAATAATGGTAATACAACATGGTCTATGTCCATATGCTTCTGGATATTAGCAATATAGACTCACTGGTCTGAAGGCACATAATTCTCGTACTGAGTAATCATACAAAAATTCTACTCATTCCTTTTCTACAGTTTACAAACCATTTTGTTTTATGCAACGACATCTCTTTTCAGTCATATCCTTGTTTTACTTTATGTAACAGCCTTTTTGTAGTTTTTGACATGTATTTCTTGGCCCTTTAGATTCCATCACATCTTCTTCAGAAGAGTGCTGATCAGAGGGTCCATATGCTTACAACCCACATGTCCCAAGGCAGGTGTGTGTGCGGGAGGATGTGTACCTAACGTGTGTAGATATAATTTTGGAGATTATTTGTAAAAAAGTATTTAGAAAAGTGTAGATGCTTATTAACATTTTGTAAGTGTCTAGTATTGCAATTGTTGTTATATTGCATATTGATTCAGAAAGTTTAATCTACTGATTGAATTATGGACAATATGTAATTAACCAACAATAAAATACTTTGGATTTTATTTATAAAAACTGCATGAGTTTTAAGCAGGATTTTTGCCGTAATACCTCATCAAATTACTAAGTTAGATTAGAATTCTATATTGTTGATCATTTCAACTGATTGGGTACATTATTTGGAAACTTAGAGTTGTACATCATAAATACCTCTTTACACATTGTTCCCTGCTCGGACACCTGCAATGTGTATTTTAATCAAAAGGGGAGGGAAGGGAACACAAAAACATGAGAGACCAACCATTTTCTCTTTTTCATGCTAAATCTGGAGACTGACAGAATGTTCAGAAAATACATTTACTCAAGTATCCTTAATAAGAACTTATAAACTAATAAATTCCTTCTTCCTCACAGTCTTTCCCTGTTCCAGCATGGGATCCCATCAGTGGCAGACAGTACCCCATGAATTTCTCAAACCTGTGTCCTTCCCACGGGTTTCAGTTCTTCATTAAGTGCTCCAGTGTGGGTCCCTTCTACATGGTTCATTCATTCGGGAACAGACTCACAGGGTCACAGTGCATGCCAGGAGCCAGCTCCAACAACGATTCTCCACAGGGTCACAGCTTCTTTTGGGGCCCATTCACCTGCAGGGGGACAACCTATATCACCATTGCCTTTATCATACGCTGCAAGGGAATTTTTTTTGCTCCAGTGCCTGGAGCACCTCCTCCACCTTCTTCTCTGACCCTGGTGCCAGCAGAGCTGTTTCGCTCTCAACTTCTCAGTCCTCTCTCTCAGCTATTGTTGCCCTGTAATTTTTTTACCCTTTCTTAAATATGTTTTTCCTGAGGTGCTACCAACATCGATTGACTGACCTTTGTCTTGTGATTGATCTGCCTGGAGCCAGCTGGAACTGACTTTTTGACATGGAGGAAGCTTCTGGCATGTCATCACAGAAGCCATCCCTGCAGCACTTCTGCCACCTACCAAAACTTTGTTACTTAAAACCAATACAAGGGGTGTGGCAGTGTGAGAAATATTTGACCTGAAACAAACTCTGAAAAGCCAGCTTTCCAATGGTAGTGGGTTTTTTATAGTTTGTGCTACTGCAGCATCATGATCATGGCATCAAGATATATAGCAAAATAAATATCTTTATTAGTTTGAAGTTCTGCTGTTTGTAGAGAGTTCAACTCCTCTTTTGTCAGTGTATTTTCTCTGAACTCAAGAGCTGGAGTTTCTGGTTTGGTTAGGTTTGGGTTGTTTTAAAAAAACCTCATTGTTCTTTTTTTATTATATTTCTAAGACATGGAGAACTTTAATATCCTGAACTCTGACCACCAGAAGTACTGCAGAGGAGAACAAGTAAAGAATAGATATGTGGCTCTTAATTAGACATTAAATTAGGACAAGTGCTATGAAGGACACAGTCATTTCAAGCATCTCTTGAGAGAAGAATGTCAATGATCAATACAGTTTTTCCTTTGTGAAAGAAAGGGGAATAGTAGAAAAGAGAACTAAAGTATTTTAGCCCTCTTTTTTTTCATTTTGTCACTCTTTTGTACTTCCTGGTGGTAAAAACAGTGATTGTTCCAGATTAAAGTACTAAAAATAGACATTTGTAAAATGTTGTCATGACTTACAACGTGCTAACAGCATTTCTTTAAAATCATGCAGTTAGCTTTTTATTTTTATAAAAATGTCATTCTCATCCAAGGTATCACCTTGCTGAAAGGTTATATCTGTATAAAGAATACTGCATAGAGCCACAGAAAGCATAGCAAATTAATTCACTGTTATTTAGCTTTTGCTTCTGCTTTTCATCATAGATAAAACAGACACAGTGACCATTTTTATCCTTTCTGCTAGCTTTAAGGCATTACAAGAACCTCACACAATAAAGGGTCACATGAAGGGGCATTAGCAGAAACAATATTTGTCCTGCGAGAGCTTACTTTCCTAAGCTGAAATTTATGGTTCATTTTGCTATTGAACTCAATAATAAATATTAACCCCTAATATTAAATGCTGTATATCCCCTCTGTACTGATTTTGGCTGGAATTGAGTTAATTTTCTTCATAGTAGCTGGTATGGAGCTGTGTTTTGGTTTCGTGCTGGAAACATTGCTAATAATACAGGGATGTTTCTGTTATTGCTGAACAGTTCTTGCACAGGCCTTTTTCTGCCTCCCTTCCCACCCCACCAGTGAGGAGGCTTGGGGTGCACAAGAAATTTGGAGGCAAAACAGCTGGGACAGCTCAATCCCAAGTCACCATTATGTGTGATGGAGCTCTGTTATCCTGGGGGATGAACAACTGTCTGCCCATGGGAAGCGGTTAATGAATTCCGTTTTTTGCTTTGATTGTATGCACAGCTTTTGCTTTTATCTCAACCTGTAAGTTTTCTGACTTTTACTCTTCTGGAGTCACTGTCTCTGAAAGTGTTCAGAAAATGTGTGGATATGGTATTGGGGATGTGGTTTAACAGTGAACATAGTGGTGGTCAATTAGGTTGATAGTTGAACTTGATGATCTTAAAGGTTTTTCCCAACCTTAATAATTCTGTGATTCTCACCCCCATCTCACCAGGGGTATGTGTGAGTGAGCAGCTCTGTGGGATTTAGTTGCTGTCTGAGGTTAAACCATGACACCCTGCAAAAAAAAGTTAATGTTAGGCCTGCTCCAAAAGTCTGAGCCAGAAATTGTTAGAAACTAGGACAGGATCATGAGAAAAGCTTCACTGAATTTCTTCTGTGAAGATCCATCCTAGACAACTTCTACTGATTGTTACTAAAAACACAGTATTCGGTCAAAGGAATTTCAGCCATTCTTAAGACTGTTGTCTCAGTTCCTCAAAAAAATCCAGTATCTTAAGAAGTTTCAGTCTGGGATGGATCTAGGATGAAGTAACATTTCCAGATATCTGCTTGCCTGTTAAACCCAATAAATGCAGAGAATACTAGAAGACTTGGAGCTTCAGCCTTGAAAGAACCTGGGAAAATTCTTTGGGTTTAATAAAAAGCTTAGACCAAAAGTTCTCTCAATTCTGGCATTTACAACACTTCCCAAGCACATGAAAATATGTGTGGCACATGGAAGACTATGTAGCAGAGTTGCCATCAGTCTAACAAACACCAGCAGAGCTGCCTATTAGTAGACCCTTAACAAACTGCTTTGTGGAAGTCTTGCTTCAGAAAAACATGATAATTCAATGAGTGCGGGTATATATATGTATATAATTATATACATATATAGATAAATATGTAACATTATATATAGAGAGAAACATATATTGCACTACAGACACATTCTTATTGTCACAAATACTTCTCTCGTACTTTTTTTGCTTGAGTCACCTTGACCAGATTTACAACTTTTAAGACAAGGGCTTGAATACACTAGTCACAGCTACTGAACAGCATGCATCATCCAAGTAGGTCCTCTCCAGTAACCTAGTTCTTATAACACAGTACTCACAAACCCACCAGACTTGAACTAAATCCAGGTCATCATGTATTGTCTTTTCTATATTAATTAGTACCAGTTCAAAGTTCTGATTTAACTTCATTAACTCAGGAAATAATGATTCCTTAAAGGATAGTATGAGGTACAAATGATTAAATAAATCCTTCAGAAGTTCAGATCCTTTTGAAAGTTTTATAGGCAGTCTGAGCCCTAGTTGTGCAAAGATACAAAAAAAATTTACTCTAAATAAGCAGTATTATCAAAATGAAATCTCAAGAATTTTTGCTGAAATTATGCCAGATCACTAGGTGTAGAACACTGTCCCAATTTGAAGTCCCATGAAGCACAGCAAAATTCAAATGAGTCCAAGGAGATGTGGATTTTAAAAATCATACTAAAGTTACTTTGCACTTTAGAAAGCACTCTGATCCACAGCACATTTGTTTTTGTTAAGGTGGATGGCATTCCAAATAGCCTTGAATATCAGATAAAGATCCACATTTCAAATTTAGGAAAAGTAAAGCATCTTTGGCACATTATAAAAGAGAACAAACTGGACTATTACAAACCATAGAACTTCATCCCGTATTGCTCAACCAAGTCAGAATTTGCTTGAACAACAACCCATCTTCCAGAAAGATTTAAGTGATAGATTTATAATTAAACTATCAAAGTGGCACACAGCTCAGACCTAGAAGGTAATTTTATGAATAGCACCATATGCCAAATCACCTTCCTATCTCAAGCCCAAACAACTATATATCATGGTCACTTTTAGTTCAGTCTCAAGAGGGGTTTTAAATCAGTCATCCAGAGGTATCCTGTAATAATTCAACTGTTCTATAACTGTGCTGCAACTAAAAGACTGCAATCCTTACAAACTGCATGCTTTCAAGTTTTGTTTGAAAGTTAAATATTTCAGTATCCTTTAAACTTCTGCTTTCTTTCTTTCAGTTGGCAATCTCATTTGTTTCACATGCAAGGGAAATCACTAGGTTTTCTGTGTACACCCCAAAAATCAGCTTCATAGGCGTATTCTGCATATAGACGGTAAATCACTGCATGGTAAGTTGAGCAATGAATAACAAAAGAAGCAATACTGCATAAAAATTGGATGTCCAAGGTAATAACAATGCCATATGTCATCTCCTTAATAAGAAAGCGGCCTACAGTCCTTCACACTTCCTAGCCTTGTCTTATGAATCTATGTTAACATATAATTTGTACTTTGCTCACACAGCACAGTTTAGAAAGAAGTCCAGATGACTGATCTGTTAAATACCAATCAACAGAATTTTCTAAAATGATAGGATGTGATGCCTGGTGAGATGTGGATTAGCACAGGATAACTGATCTTTACCTAAATTTTTAGAATTTTTTAGAACTCAAGTTATTTCCAAGATCTTTGGTGCAAAATCTTTGGAGTGTCTCGTGTCACTCTGAGACAAACCTCACATATTTGCTTGAAAATTGTGCAGTAATTATACTTATGAATGAGCAAAAGATTAGCACTTAAGTGCAAACCAGACCTTAAACTATTTGCAAGGTAATAGACATGAGATTAGGGTGAGCTAGAAGAAGCTTGTGACAACATGAATCTCCAGATTCGATAGAGTAAGGAAAGAAAAGAACATTAAAACTGCAACCAAAAAGTCACAGATATATTCTGAGTTCAGAGAAACACCATATGGGTTCTGGTCCAGAATTTTTAGAAAACTTCTGGATTTAACATAGTTTTTCAGAGATGGAGTGACATTGTGGTCTCTCACCCTGTTCCACCTATAAAACATCACACTGCATTTAACAGAAGTCTCGATTTCATACTAAGAAAAAAAAAATCTCTAAAACATGGTGTCAATGACATTGCACCAGAGAGGAATAATAGCACAGTGAGTTTAAGAAGGATAATACTGATTCTATAAGAACTATGGCAATGTGTTATAAAGAAATACATACTGATTTCTCCTTACTTACTTGAAACTTCATCGTGAAGATACTGGAATGAAATTAATCCATTTAAAATAATAATAAAGGTATTCTAAATAAAGGGACAAAGTAGCAATTTTTTTTGACCCCAACGCTCAGCAACAAAGTGGCTTTTAAATTCTTTATTTACTTTAAACACAAGCCTATGCAGTGTCAGTTATGTTTGAAGTTCCCCAATTGCTTAATGCAGCAAGTCAAATTTTTCCTAGTTGTCACACTGAAAATTATCATAGATTCACCTCAGGGAAATCAGTACCAGTTTTATCTTAAGAGCTTTCTAGCTAAGCAATGCAGCAAAAATTATATAGATTGTTCTACATCTGAATCAGATGTGCTCTGAGCCAGCAACAGTCCAAAAACCATATTGACCTCAGTGGAACAATACCAAGCCTAGTAGGTGTAGGATGCATCAGCTGACCTACATATTTCCTTAAAACATTTTTAATATTTTTAGTATCTTTCAGAAGACTTGGATCATGTAACCAACTTGGAGTATACAAGGGAGAAGAATAGTTATCTTAGAATCACAGAATCATTAAGGCTGAAAAAAAACCCTGTGGAAAAAAGTCCAGGGGTAAAATTACATTTTAATAAATGCAGATTGTGATCAGAATGCTGACTCTCCACACACAATATATACTAAGGGGGAAAATGCAGTTGCTACTCCCTGGATGGAATGCAGTCAGCATGTCCAACTTCCCACATGCAATCTAAATAGAGGGTGGAGCAGAGTGGAGACATCGCAGCCAGGCTTTGTTAAAATACTTGTGGG
This sequence comes from Empidonax traillii, assembly GCF_003031625.1. Classification (NCBI taxonomy): domain Eukaryota; kingdom Metazoa; phylum Chordata; class Aves; order Passeriformes; family Tyrannidae; genus Empidonax; species Empidonax traillii. The sequence goes on from NW_020955409.1 coordinate 417,664, forward strand.
GGAGGGAACTTGGTGGTACCTTTTGGCTGAGAAGCCATGTAGCAGCTGAAAAACACGAGAGATAAAAAATGAATTGCTGCTGAACCAGTGACCATGGCCAAATCACTCTTCTTGGACTGATATATATCACCATCCCAAGGCTATCTCAGATCCTAAACTGATGCTACCTTGGAGAACCTTTCTCCAAGGTATAACCACTCCTCACTGAGTATCATATATGATTAGAATCACTCAAACTCCACTTAAACATAAAGAAATAGTATAAAAGTGAGTCGAATGGAGAAAAGTTAGTAAAGACTTCATTGTAACTTCTGGGATCAGTTGATGGCCTGAATTTCTCTTCTCCCCCATAAGGACGCCTATTGGTAAAAACCATACTCTAATTATCTCAAACTAGCTTTTTTGGGGATTAGAGCTTGCTATTATATTGCTTTGAATGTGTTTCTGCAGTCAGATACTATCACCGGCAATCCTTAAACCTTAACCTGTCATGATTTTATTTAAAAAGAGTGTTATTCCATCAATTGTTAGTGTGAGTCCTTCAAGGGTGCTGGCAGTTGCCAGCAGTGGGTAAAGGTGTGGAGAACTGTGAGAGGGTCTCTCTGTTTGTGGGTGACTCTGAATAAGTCAATTGAATCACTCTCTGATCCAGTGGACTGCCCTGTGAAGAGTCAGTCCCCTTAACAGGACTTTGACAGACAAGGGTCTTGGCTTTCCTGCAGTGCTGACAGACTAATCAAACACAAAGGGTTTGAGGAAATCTCCCCTTTTCACGTGACAGACCCTTAGGATCATTGAGCTGAACCATTAACTTAATACTGCCAAGTCCACTGAACCATGTCCCTAAGTGTCACACCTATATGTATTTTAAATTCCTACAGGTATGGTGACTCAACTGCTACTCTGCATAGCACCTCAGCTCCCTCATCTGTACTTGTGACCCTTCACCACTTTTGTTGCCCTTCTCTGGACACACTCCAGCACCTGAATGTCTTTCTTGAAATGAGGGACCCAAAACTGGACACAAGATTAAAGACGTGGCCTCAAAAGTGCCAGACACAGAGGGACAATCACTACCTTCATCCTGTTGGCTGCATTATTTCTGACACAAGCCAGCATGACATTTGGCCTTCTTGGGCACCGGGGCATGTGCCGCCTCATGTTCAGACAACTGTCAACCAGAGACTCCAGGTCCCTTTCTGCTAGGCAACTTTCCAGCTGCTCTTTCCCCAGTCTTTAGAGATGCATGGGGTTGTTGTGAACCAAGTGCAAAACCCAGCACTTCACATCATTAAAACTCATAAAATTGGCCTCAGTCCATTGATCCAGTCTGTCCAGATCCCTCTGGATAGCCTTCCTACCCTCCAGCAGAGAACACTCCCACCCAATTTAGTGTCATCTGCAAACTGACTGAGGGTGCACCTGCTTTCCACATCCAGGTTGTCAGTAAATGTACTTAACGGGACTGGCCCCCATCCTTAGCCCTGGAGAACACCACTAGCAACCAACAAGCAACTCAATTTTTTCTTTCACCACCACTCTCTGGGCCTGGACAGTCAGACAGTTTTTTACCCTGTAAAGAGTGCATCAAGCCATGGCCAGCCAGCTTTTCCAAGAAACAGTGGAAGCTGTTTCCTGGGGCTGTGGGAGACAGTGTCAAAGGTTTTACTAAAGTCCAAGTAGACAACATTCACAACTGCCTTTAACAGCACTGAAGCCCCCCTCCAACGCCACACAAGTGCCTGCTGGTATCAAATTCCAGCCATCTGTCGTTCCTTCCAGCACTGACTCTCCAATTGTTCTTGCCAGATTTTCTGTGTGTTGGGAAGACAAACCACGTGGATGGGTGGTCATATTGTCTCTGTCCTGTGGCCACATGTTTTTTCCTGGATAGGGGAGGTTGGCCACCAACTCGATTTGGTCTGGTGGGCAGGGCCAGTTCTATCTACATTGTTATTAGCATTCCTGTTGGTAAAGATTAATTTTTTTCACTTACATCCAGGTGTATTTGATCTGTCCGTCTGCATTGGAGAAACCAGAGGGATTGAATCCAAGAGGAGACTTCTGTCTGAGGTCTCCACCCCTTCACACTGTCTCAAACCAAGACAGTTGGTCAAGCAGAAGCTACCTTTCATAAACTCACACTGACTAGGCCTGAGCCTGAGGCTGTCCTTCACATGCTGCCTGGCAGCACCTGTAAGACCCCAGTCCCAAAGCCACAAGTATTACTTTTAGATTTCAGACTCCAAAAGTTCACCCACCGAACTTTTTCAGAGCCTTTGGTTCTAATATACCTTGAGATACCATAAAGAAAGAATGCAGACATGCTTTCCCAGGAGACACTTTTAATTTTAGGAGGAAATAAGGATTTTGGCAAAAGTTGAAAAGAGGTAACAAACAACCAAGATAAAGCATTCCCCAAAGCACTGAACACACACCACTTAGTGGAATCCAACCCACTGGTTTTAAGTTGCACAAAATATTAAGTAAGAAAATAGTAAAGAAAGAAAGAGAGATTTAAAGAGTAAAGAAAGAAAGAGATTAAGAGGAGAAACAAGAAAAATTAGCTGCTACCAAATAATCCTATGGAGATCCAGCTCCACAAAACCAATATCAAGCTCCAGAGAAGACAGAGTGCCTCCTTTACTGCTCTATTTATGTGTTTTGGCCCTCTGTGGCCACTCCTCCTGGGTGGGATGTCTGGCACTGACCACTCAGTGCCTCCTAGGTGGGATTGAAGGGTGGTGTAATCAGAGGCTGGGTCAGGGGTTCCGGGGGTGTGGTGTGGGCAGGCTACCAGGCTGCCTTTTTGGCTGACAGCTAATCCACGTGGACTGTGTTGCAGCCCGGCTATGGGGAGTTCTGAGGCTGCCCCTTCCTCCGCACACACAGAGTTGGTTCTGACCCAATAATAAAATACTTTTAGTGATCCAGTGGCTCACAACACCCAGGGTGATCTGCTCCATGACCTTCCCCAGCACTGAGGTCTAACTGACAGGGCTGTAGTTCTCTGTATCGTCCTTGTGGCTCACCTTGTAGCTGGGCTACATTTACTCCAGTTAACTGGGACCTCCCCAGATAGCTAGGACTATGTTGGTAAATGATTAGTTAATAATTATCCTAGATCCTTCAATACCCTCATGGGGATTTCATCAGGCCCTGTAGATTGTGTTGAATGTTTAAGTGGCATAGCAGGCTGCTGACCATTTCCTCTTGGATTATGTAGGTTTCACTATGCTCCTCTTCCTTGTCTTCCAGCTCAGGGCACTGGGTACCCAGAGAACAACTGGTCTAATTATTAAAGACTGAGGAAAAAAACCCATTAATTACTTCAAAATTTTCCTCAGAATTGTTCACTTTGTTTCCCATACATCCAATAAAGGATGGAGATTTTCCTTAGCCATCTGTTTGGTGTTTTTAGAGAAACATTTTTTCATTGTCTTATATGGCAGTAGTCAGGTTACTTTTTGTTTTTAATTTAATCTTATATCCCCTGTTTTTCTCAACAAGGTTTTCCTAGACTTTCTCTCAACCTTTATATTGGGACAATCTTGCTTTTCCCCATCATTTCTACTTTAATTGCATTCTTCCTGGATAACAGGTTTTTTGACTTGACTGATGAGTGATATATGAGTTTGAGCTTTCAGGGCAAAGTGGTGTTGAAAAAAAAAGGTGAAAACTTATTGATTGCTTTCCATATGTGGGGAAGTGACTTCATTCATTAATAAAAGGAAATCAATTAAATGCTTTATAAAATCAGATATAGAAACATATCACCATGGTGAAGGTGATAGTATACTTCTGGCATGCATATAAGATGTAATTAAAGACTAGTGAATTATCACCATGAAACATGTTTTCTTGCTGGGTCAATATATAAAGAATTCAAAAAGCATTGAGCCATACATACATTGCAGTTAATAGGAAAATGCAAAATGAGGTTAGTAGATGGTATTATATTCAGATGAGCTGAGTATAAATCCTAGGAGAAGACTACCCTATTTATATCATCTATGATATGAAGCAGGATGGCATGGCAAGCTTCAGAAAATCCAAGATATAGGGTTAAACAGCACCTACTCTTTGGTTTTTTCTCTTTCTTTTCAAAAACACTAGAAAAACTGAAGTATTGTGGTGCTGCAAAACTTGAAAACTGCTATAAAATAAAATACTTGTTTAGTGAGGCAAAGACTATTAATGTATGTGGATTTTTAAATATTTCAAGGCTAAAAAGATCTGCTATGGTTGCTGAATAGTGACCTTCTGAATAATGCAGATTTCTGACACATCTAGTGATTTTATTATTTTCCTTTTCTAATAATATGTGCCTCATTTACCTATATCCTGATCTAAAGTCTTTGAATAGCATCTTCTACAAGTGGTATTGTCATGTTCTGTTCTTCCAGATGAAAGACGGCTATGATGTCAGCAATCTAGTTCTTATAAGTTCTTGTGGACATCGATCAAGTCATCTACATAAAGTAAAAGTCTTAGTTTCTTGCTACAAAACATGGTTTCCTTAATTTCAGATTATTGCTAAAATTCTCCAGTTTATCAAGTTCTCCTATTCCATAATGGTCTCATTAATGTATAGAAGTTATACAATCTTAAAATTCCTATTTTGCTATTTCATGTAAGGGAATTTAAAACATAATTTATAAATTGTATTGGCCTCTGCTGCTACAGCATCAGAAAGATATGAAATGGTCAGCTGTTTATCAACCATGATATTAAGTCTTTTCTCATACTTTAAATTTGGTAAGTCACTTAAAAAATATCTTTAAGGGAAAAGTATACTTAAAAACTAGTCCACTTGCCGTTATCAGTTTACTTCTAAACAACGTGGTGATCCTGCATTTTTTTGATAATGAGTAATTCAATATAGTAATCCAAGTAATCTAAGTTTTGTTCCTTTTCTGAAGAAAACCTCCATATCTCCATAAAATATTTAACAAGAGATAATGTGAAATTCTTAATTGTCTTCACTGCATATAGAAAAGTGGCCCAAGTCTGCAACACTCTGATGGAAGTATTAATGATTTCTTCTCATGAATACAGCAATACCTTTCACTGATTTTCTTTTCACTTAAAAATACTGTAGTTAAAATGTGTCACCACTTTTTGAAACTTCATTCCATTAAAAAAATTGAAAGACAGAATTGTATTCCTGTATGTTATGCAAACAATTTTTCAATATTTGGAAATTCTTTCTATAAATTGGGAAGATAGACAGAATTCCATTCAGTTTTAATTTTTACATAAACATTTACAAAATTTATAGGTCTCACTGCAAGTGAGTAGAAAGCCTTAAAGATTATACAATCCAGTGAAATAATTTTTTCTACTAAAAATGTGCTAGAAGAAATGTTCTAAAAGGATAAGTGTATGCATGATTAAAAAAAATAATTTAAAAAAAGAGGAAAAAGGATCAGATTTTTGTTCATGATGTCCTCATGCTGTTTCTTTGATTTTTATTACTGACATAAAGCATATTTGAGAAATTTTCTTTTGTTACCATTGTCATCAGTAAAGGTAAAATCAAAAAAACGGACTGAAGATTCAAGTTTGCTTTATCAAAAACACAATTAGAGAGATTTCTTACCTTTATTTTCTTTAACATCTACCAGCAGCAGAATTACTGTTTCTGGACTAGCAGATTGCAAATGTTTATGTACAGCAGTTTGACTCAGTACTGGACATGTTACTCATGTGTAGGCTTGTGAAGATGCTAATATTTTTATTCCTTCTTATTAGTTTTATGTAAATTTTATGTTAATAATCTCATATATCTAAATTAATCAAAAGGAGAAACACTATGACAAATACAAACTGTAGAAACAGAGGCAGAGAAAAGAGCAAATTAAAACAAGCCCTGAACAGCCTTCATTCTACAACTGAAAATCTTGAGAAGGCAAGGAAAGGCAAGAAGCTTCCTGTCATGCTGAAGATCCATGTATATTCTTCAGTGCTATAGGAAGTCCCTTTTCTCCCTCATACTGATAAAGAGGAACGCACACACACACACACACATTACATGTAGATGTGCCAGTTTCAGCTGGGATAGAGTTAATTTCCTTCATAGTGGCTAGTACAGGGTTGTTTTGGATTCGTGCTGAACAGAGGACTGTTGTGTTATCAAGTCTATTAGCCACAAATGCCAAGCACAGCATCACGGGGGCTGCTGTGAAGACTTTATAACTTCATCCCAGCTAGACCCCAGCACAACAAACAATAAGATAGATACATGACTAGAAGTGCTGTGCTATTTTGCACACCCACGGATTATGCTGCAGCCACAGAAATAATCCTTAGAGTGTCATTTAAAAATTACGTAAGCAATGAGCAAGTTAAGGTACTAACATTTAGAATTACAGAATCAGCCAATATGATTTATTTTAAATCATGTTAAAAGCAAACAAGGGGTTTTTTTCAAAAGTTTTTTGATAAGAAGACATTTAATTCTTTGAATTCTTGACAATACAGAAATAAATAATTAAAAGAAAAAGAACTCAACAAAAGCAAAATGAAAACAAACAAACAAAAACTCTTCAGGGAAACTGTTCAGCAAAGTAAATTTTTTCCCCAAAGTACTGATTATTTTATGACAGCTGAGCAAGATAGATTTTATAAAATACTGAACACAAATAGCAGGCACTATTACTGAGTTTGAGATGATGATGTAGAGTGATAAAATTTTTTTGCAAATGCTAGAAAATATGAAGATTCACATTTTTCCTAAGCTGAAATTCACTTGGGATTTGAGAATATATTCAAAACTATACTTGCAGATGAAGTCTTCATAAGCCAAGAAGACAGAGATGTCAATAACAAAGAAGATGGCACCAAGACATGACAAACAACTGTATAAGGGAAGAATCTACTGCACTAATGTCTAATTTAAATTGAAAAGACACACACAAACAAAAAAAGAAATAGTTCCCTTACTAGTTTTTTTAAAACTGCGTAGGCTAAAACAGAGAGAGAAATAAACATAAAAAACCAGACCATGGAGGTTCAGAGCAGAGCAGATTGTCAGACTGAAGTCTGTAGAGGACCCTGCATTGGAGCAGGTGGATGTGCCTCAAAGGAAGATGCAACCCCATGGAGAGCTCTCGCTGGAACAGGCTCCTGGCAGGACTTGTGACGAACTGATCACATGTCCCATTTCCAGTCCCCCTGCACCACTGGGGAGGAGAAGGTTGAGAATTTGAGAGTTTTTAGATTTATTCTTACTTCTCATTATCCTACTCTTTTATTAACTGGTAATAAACTAAATTAACTTCCCCCAAATATAGTCTAATTTGTCCATGACTGCAATTGCTTAGTATCTCCTTGTCACTATCTCAAGCCATCAAGTTTTTGTTATTTTCTCTCTCCAGTCTTGTTGAGGGATAGGATTTCTAGAGCATGTGGTGAGCACCTAGCAGTCTGCCAAGGTCAACCCACTTAAAGGTTACTGGCCAAGATGAATCCACCACATTTATAAAAGAAAAGATACAAGTATCACAGAATTTGTTCTCTGGAATTGCATCAAGATATAAGAGTGAGAAAATTCAATTAAAATGAGACTTCAGTACACAGGCTATCTTGACTATGTAAGTACCAAAGATTCTGCTTTGCAAGTTAGAATGATGTACAGAGAGAGAGTAGTGTGTAGTAAGTATATCTCAACTAATCAATAAAACAAAAAAGATGGAGTTGTTAAAATCACACAGAAAGGTAAGAATCCGTCACAGCATCAAGACTGGTCAAGTCACCTAAAATAGAACCTTTGCAATTTGTTAACTGTAACACCTTTTTTTATTGAATGAATACCTTATCCCACCTAAAAGAGGTCTTCCTGAATGAAACACAGCAAACAAAGTCAGTGGATAGAGCCAATGATTTGTGTCCACCATGGCGAGAATAAAGACATGGCAATGAGACCATGATGAAGACCAATCTCACTGTGACAGTGAGTTTGCAAAAGGCTAGTACACTTTTGTAACTGCAGTATTTCACCTCCCGAGGAGGATATGGTGAAAACTCATACAGTAAAATGCTAAAGGAGAACCTCATGAATAACATAATTTTATATTCAGAGTAGACCTTTGACACTGAACAGAAATATGTGGTAGAATTATGCATTGAATGGTGAAGATAACGAGAAACACCATACAGCTGCCTTACTTTCTTAATATTTATTACTTTCTTTATTACATTTACACAGAAACCATGTTTCCCTCACTTTATAGGTATCTATACACTAAGACAAATACTAGAATATCTATATATGTGTCTATAGATCTTACATATATATGTATATATATAAATACATATATAAACATCCACAAATGCTACCTTCTTTGGAACACATAGTATGGCTGTGCATTTAGTATATCTGCCAGAGAAAAAGGTCAATCAGCTTTTCACCCTAAATCCAAAATAAAAAATAACAAATGTTCTAATGAGATCTAATATCAAACACATAAACAAACAAAAAAACATGACCTTGCCTTGGTACGGGGGTTGGACTAGATGATCCCCAGAGGTTCTTTTCAACCTTAACAATTTTGTGATTTTGTGATGGAACTGTTGAAAAGTTTATGTCAAACTTAAGAAGCAGAGATTTCTGAACATACTTTCCCCTTTTGGCTAGGTATGTGAACTTACCAGAGCATTCTGGTCCAAATTTTGCCACCCCACATCTGCTTCCATCCTGCAAGTATTACAAAGAGAGGCGAGCATGACTGTCAACAACCATCCACATAAAATGGGCTTTTAATTTTGAAACTGATTGTTTTAAAATCAAACTCAGTGAGTTAAATCTGAATATCTAGGTTATCTGCCTATAATCATCAGGTGGAAACTTTTTCGGAGTAGGGACTCTGTTCTTCATCAATATTTTATCTTGTGAGGCAAGACTGCTTCAGTGTCCTGGCTTATGTGGGCTTATTATTTCTCACAACCCCATTTATCATGCAGATGGGGGAAAAAAAAGGAAAATTAATACAAGGAAGTCCATATTCATAGAATCATAGAATGGACTGGGTTTGAAGGGACCTATTTCCAACCCCTCTACCATGGGCAGGGATGCCTTTCACTAGACCAAGCTGCTCAAAGCTCCATCCAACCTGGCCCTGAACATTTCCAGGGATGGGGCATCCACAACTTCTCTGGGCAACCTGTTCCAGTGCCTCACCACCCTTATAGTAAAGATGTACTTTCTTTCATTTTGAAACCATTTCCCCTTGACTTTGAAATAATGCTGTTTGACTTCTACATAAGGAGCTAGTCTTGTTTAGAGAACTAAAATATCTGGAGAAAAAAGTGAAAAAAAGTAGACCATTTGATATATTTTCTATTAGTAACTGTGGAAGATTGATTGTTTTTCTCCTTCTACATGGGCATAAATTATAGTTCATTACAAGCCTGAATCCCTTTCATAAATAAATTGCTACTTCTATCACATTTTTCTGAGACTTCTGTGAATCACTATTTCTGTTTAACCTCACAAGTAACAATGATTTTTCTCTTTTTATCTTTCGCATATTGATTACATTATGACCTGTTGAAACAAAGACTATTTCTTAATGTTTATCTGGAGTTTATTTAGAACAGTAGAGTTGCAATCTGGATCAGAATTTTTAGAAAACAATAATAAAAAGTGTATTTGCCCTTTGTCCCATTTTATCTATGTCCCATACATATCTAAGTATGTATGTATGTATTTTCACTCACAGAAAGTAAAGTAAAAACCATTTTGCACTGGCATATTTTTATTTATATTAATGATCTACTTTTCAAATATAGGTCTAAATTATCAGACATTAACGCAGACTGTTTCCAATTTGCTCAAATGTATTCTTAACCTAGCATGTCAAACCTATTGCTATGGTGTGCTGTTCTGATTTTTTTTGTTTGCCTTAATCAAAAGGATGGCTTTTCTATTGCAAACAATAGGAAAGAAAAAATATCTCTAAAGGGCAACCTACCATAACATTACAATAGATATGTAATGTCTATATTGCTTTATTCTTACTATATGTCATCAAGGATTTTTTATGTATTTATATACTACGATTGGTTTTGTGTACTTTCTACTTTGGGAAGAATAGGTTATGAAAGCTGATAAGTATTCCATATAAGGCTTTATGTCTCATAAGTACATAACAAGCACCCTTGAACAATTATTTTGATAATAAAATATTCTGAAAAATTGCATTCTAGAAACAGCTTCTGTTATTGTTTCTATGAGCAACCCAATAAGCTGGAACAATTGGCATTGTCAGGGAAGATTACCAGACCTCAGGTATACTGCAAGAGAGCAGAATGCAACTGAGAGAAACGAAACCTGTACAGAAGCAGTTCTACTGATTCCTTCTTCCATTTCTATACAAAATAGGAAGATTTCCTACTTTATTCAACTGGTTTTGTTAGCAAATAGGAAAATTTGCAACCAACATCAAAGAAAGGCTGTTTTATAGAATTCTTTAAAACTACAAAAGTAATCAGTAGTCCTCATGGTATTGCAGAGGCAACAAGAAACCTCTACATAGTTTAGCCTCAGATTTGACATATATTTGACATAATATTTATTTTATATATATTGGTCAAAGGAAATTATCTCTGATGCTTGTACTATAAGCTAGAATAAGTAAAAAAAAACAATAGCAGCAAGTAGGTATGGAGATATAAAGAATAAAGAACTCTTTAAAGAGACACAGATCCTTACGAGAAACAAAGAAAAATATTGGGATGTTAAAGTGGCACAAAAATACATTTTCTAAGAAAATAGTTCTCAAAAAGCCTGTCAAATATCTTGGAAGAAAACTAGATAGAACACATATTTATACAAAAAGTCGTGAAATATTTACAGAACAATGGAAGGAAATTATCAGGATGGAAAATCAGAGCAATGTGTCAGCGAAGAAGAGAACTCACTAAAAAAATTATCCCAAATGTGAAAATGCACACTTAGGATCTATCTTAGGCTGTGCAGCGTGATGCTCATTTGTAAGTTATGAATAAGCCGGAAGGAAGTCGTTATGCAAGTGAGTGAAGTTTCTAGTGCCAATAGCTATGCTGCTAAATATCTGCATAAATGGATTCCAGAACTCTAAACTAAGAGTCAAGAAATGTCAAAACAATAAATACTGCAGCCAGAATGTTAAAACAGTAACACCACTGATTTGTACTAACATATTAAGCTTTCTATATACATAACAATGATAATTTGTCCTTTCAAGCTTTGCCATCAACAATCTCCAGCTTTGGACAAGACTGCAAACAAACTCTTGGTAATAATATCAAGATATTTTAAACAAACACTGAAAAAATTATAACATATTGTGCTCTGTTGCAGGAAAAACAAAGCAACACTGAACAAGAACAAAGATTGTGGGAGGAATTTCTTGGGAAGTAAATACATATTTTCTTATTTTATGGATACGAGGTTTGGATCCAATGCGATGTGTTTGCAGACAAAGCTGAAATATGTGGATATGTATGTGAGGATGAGAGTGCTACAAGTGGAACAGGATACAGACTCATAGATTTATAATAGTACTATTAACAAGGGTTCCAGTTCTAGACCTTGGACTAAAATTTATTTTTCCTACTGATAAGGATGTAAATGCCTCTGTACACATTTGTTTTTTCCTTTCTCTCCCAAATTTCCACTACCAGCTTCCTATTTCTCCAAAGTTTTTTTCCTTTTATCTTCCCCTACAAAAAACATGTTCCTATAGTTTTCCATCAGCCTAAATATTCTTTTTTTTTCTCCTTCAAACCTATTTCATCCTCTCATTCTCCTTCAGAGGCTTTCTGTGTTCTCTTGTTTGTCTTGAGCTTCTTTTTCACTTCCTGCAGACAAAACACTGATGCTGGCTGGGTGAATGATAACTGAGAATAGAATAGAATAGAATAGAATAGAATAGAATAGAATAGAATAGAATAGAATAGAATAGAATAGAATAGAATAGAATAGAATAGAATAGAATGGAATGGAATGGAATGGAATGGAATGGAATAGAATAGAATAGAATAGAATAGAATAGAATAGAATAGAATAGAATAGAATAGAATAGAAATTTCAGCTGGAAGGACCTACAGTGATCATCTAATCTATCTGCCTGATCATTTCAGGGCTGACCAAAAGTTAAAGCATATTTTTAAGGTCTTTGTCCAAATGCTTCTTAAAACTGACAAGTTTGGGGCATCAATCAACACTCTAGTAAGCGTGGTCCAGGGTTTGACCATCCTCTCGATAAAGAAATGCTTCCCTGTATCCAGTCTGAAACTCCCCTGCTGCAGCTTTGAACCATTCCCATGTGTTCTATCCCTGGGCCCCAGGGAACAGAGATCAGCACTCCCTCTCCACCTCCTCAGGAAGCTGCAGAGAACAATAAGGTCACCTCTCAGCCTCCTTTTCTCCAAACCAGACAAGGCCAAAGTTCTCAGCAACTCCTTAGGACATTTACACCAGCTTTGATGCCCTCCTCTGGACATATTTAAAGACCTGAACATCCTTCTTAAATGGTGGAGTCCAGAACTGCCTTCAGTGCTCATGGTAAGGCTTCAGCAGCACTGCACAGCAGGATAATCACTGCTTTTAACTGACTGGTGAAGCTGTTTCATGCACTCCAGGACTAGTTTGTGCTCTGAGCTGCCAGGGCACACTCCTGATTCACACTGAGCTGCTCCTGATCAGCACCCCCAGATGCCTCTCTGCAGGGCTGCTCGTCCAACCACTCCTTTCTCAGTTGTGCCAGGTGTTACTCCATCCCAGGTGCAGAATACGGCATTTATTCTTATTGAATTTCATGCCATTGATGGTTTCCAAATGCTCTAATCTATCTAGATCCCTTTGTAAGGTTTCTTGCCCTTGAGAGAGCAACAGCATCTCCCAGTTTAGTATCATCAGAGTACTTAATTCAACTCCTTACATTCAGCTCCTGCATCCAGAACATTCATAAAAATATTGAACGGAGCTGTCCCTAGAATTGACTCTGAGGAGCACCACTAATGACCAGTTGGCAGTCAGCTGTAGCCCCACTCCTTACAACCTTTTAAACCCTGCCCTCCAGCCCTGGCCAGCACATCACGAATCTGCTCATCCCACAGCTGGACAATTTGTCCAGAAGGATGCTTTGAGAGTCAATACCAAAAGCCTCACTAAAATCACAAAAATTCTTTTTGAAGTAAATATTTCTGCCATTTGGTAATTTTGAAGTAATTCTTTGTGCAATCAACTTAGTTCCTCACTCTGCCGTGGTGGAGGCAGATAGAGGCAGTTAGTCTTTTCCCCAAAAAAGAACTTGTGATTCTGGTTAGCTGAGTAGCAGAAAGAAACACATTTGTGGCTCTATCTGTAGCTGCTTCTTCCCTTAAGCAAGGAATATTCTAAATTAACTTCTGTAGAGCTGTGCATCTACACTGATGTAATACACCTACACAGCATCTGATCTGGCTCGGGCATACCAGCTCTCTACTACATTATAAACTGTGGATATAGACTAAGAAGCCTCAGGGCTCAGACAAACTGTCAAGTCATCCAAGTCATCTGAGCTAATTAATTGGCTATGTTCTTATTTTGCCTCCGACAAACATGAAATAAAATGACATCTTACTGAGAGATGATGTAATTAAGGCATGCTCTTTGTTTGGCACAGCCAGATACCAGGGGTTTTAATTCAGGCTAGCTCATCAGACAAGATATACTGGATATTAGCCTGAGTCTTCAGGCTCCCCTTCATGGAGGTAGATCTACCCCTTGGGTTTAGTGGCAATGGTACAAATGCCACTGTTCTGCAGGGATTTCAGTTGTCTTATAAAATATCTGTGGGTTTGGATTACAAGCCCAAATAACATTTCCAAATACAGTTTTTAAAGTAAACCCACAAATTTAAATAGAGTCCCACAGTTCTGATGGTACTGATGAGATTTTGTGACTTGTGGAAGCTTTTTGCAAAAAGGTTTTGCTGTCATTATCTGTGTATCCTATTTATTGAAAAAAAAATCTCATCAAAGTTTCCCCAGCATGGGAGAAATTCACTGAAGAAGGCAACCATTTATAGGGTACACAGGTTTTTCTGCTGGTGGACACAGTCCATAGCTGTTGTGTCTAAGTTTGTAATATTAAAATACCACTAGAGAAGTCATAGGTATTCTTATCCATATGAAAAAGTATCACTTGGGCAACATTTTTGTGTCACTTCTAGAAGAAAATAATTAACACCAGTAATGGCTTCAGCTTTTTTTAGGTAAATATTTTGGAAAATCAAAAGATTTATGTTGAGCTGGTTGATGAGGAGATCTAAGTGAACAGTGTCATCAAGCAACAGAAAATCCTTCTCAAGGATGGAAGGGTCTAATAGATCTGCATATTTGAAGGAAAACTTTTTTCACATGAGGCATTCAGTATCTCAAGACAGCAACTAAAAAAAGAAGAGAGACTGCACTCTCAATATTGAAAGTATTTTTTCATTTTGCAGCATTTCCATAATTGCTTGATTGAATGACTGAACTATTTGGTACTTCAGTCTTTCAGATGAAAAAAAAAAGAAAAAAGAAGCTGCATACTGAATCTGAGATCATAACATGAGAAGATGATTTCAAGTCCAGCTCCTTTTTCACTAATAAAGAAAGTAGACTGAGACGTTGACTCTTAAAAAAAAAAAAAGTTCTTTATCAAACAGCAGGGGGCAATGAAACATAAATCAAAATAAAAAAATCTTCCTTACAAAGCAGAGGAAACATAAAGTAGAATATTACTATCTGAACATTCTGTTTGCTTTAGTGAATGTTTTATGAGCAGATAAAAATACAATGGGGATATTTTGGAGAGGAAAAGTAAGGAGAATTTTTCATGTAACCTACAAAAGTATATGAGCAGAGCTGTATGTAGTTTGTGATGTGTCAAAAGCTGAATAAATTTTTTCTGTAGAAATTTTTAAACATTTTTAAGTGGCTACCAGTTTGAGGTCTATAAACACACAATCTGTAAATTGCAGGATATAAAAGCTATACAAAAATAAGATTCCACTGAAACAGAAGCTTGATTTTCTCTAAAAAACCCCATTATAGTATCTTATTACTATCCCATTGCAGCATATGTTTAGCGCATGTAATTAATTTTTTTTTATTTTTATCATTTATACAAAACAGTGCAGTACTTAAACATTTGTGAGCCATGTTTATTTTCAAAAGTACTAACTAGTTTCAAATTTAAATGCATTTATCAATAGGTGCTGCAACTTATTTTCATAGCATGCAGTTCAGAGCCAAATGTGTAATTGTACATTTGGTCACTTGAAAGAATACTCAACTTCTTAATTTACTAACATATGGAGTATATAACATAGAGTTATGTGTCATATTGTCATTTATGTGAATAATGTGTTCATGAGCTTCTTAGGTTTGTAACATCAGGCCTTTAAGGGACATAGTGTTACTGATGCTGTACACATATCATCTGTTAGAAATATGGATAGTGAAATAGATTTACTCCTAAATAAACAGAGGAAGGGAGGCATTTGCATATAAGAGCATTAAAGCCCCCTACAAACAACAAAGGATGTAACCTGTCTGTCACAGGACCTATTTTAGCAGTTGCATTCCAAGGGATTGAAATTCATTAAAGTGACTGAGAGCCAAAGGAGACTAGGTCAATTGATAAAGCAGTGTTAGGAGATGTTATGTCAGTCTCCTCAAAAATAAATACTTTCAGAGGTTGTAAAACTTTCCACTAAACATAGCACTTAGTTTGCACGAGCCTTTTCTACCTATAAGTACAAGAAAGGAGAATGCTTACCTCAGGCCCTGCATAAGATTATGAAAGTGTTTAGTTGCCTGGACAACTCCTTCATGACCAGTCAGCTGGTCATACCTCTTACTAACCAAGCCTATGCATGCCCAAAAACCAGGTGAAAACTAAAATAATTTAGTTTGTTTCTATAAAAAGATTGGGATGGATATTTATATTTGATATTAGAAAAAAAAAGTCCTTTCAAATAATCTTGGATCATGTGATGTAATCATACTCTTTTCTAAGGTAGAGCCTTTTTAACCTACTTGCTAGAAAACTGTCCCTCTGTTTATTTCTGTTATCTGTGCCTATTAGCTTTAGTAAATAGGACCAATTACCACTCTGGACCCTTTTAATGGGCTCATTACATTGCTACAGACTACTTCATACTATTTCCAGCACTCTTTCTTCTCCCTAGACTTCCCTCTTTCATCTACTCTGGTAAATTATTTAGGATTCCCAATTCTTAGGCTAGGTTTCATAGGGAGCTCCAACAAGACCACCACCAGCAGCAGCACCAGTCAGAGACAGCAGCAACTCTTGGCAGCTCCGGCACATGCAGAATAGTTTTGCTGCCCCTCCTGGAGCAAGAAAGATGGAAAACTTCACTGGGTTCTTTTATGTAACATACACAACCTTCCCTGAATCATGGAGAGACTATTAAGATATAACATTTGTTTCTTCCATTGTTTTGTAAAAAAACCCTGAATACTGAAGACTAAAAGAAAGCATAAAGCAAAACTAAATGTTATATTGTTACGTATCCCTGCCTATATAACCTTTAAGGCTGTAAAACAGACAGTTTATACTGAATAGTAATTCTCATATAGATAACTATTCTGTATTCTGACAACCCTGTACACTTTTGTTCTTTAATTACATGACCACATACTCCATTCTTTGTAAACTTTTTCTCTTAAAGAGATAACTATCTCTGACATGTCAGAGAGAAAACATGGAGAGGTTGAAGCAATATTGCATGGAATACAAAACTCATCTCTCAAATAATTAATTTTTGCAAATTTAAATATATTAATTTAAAGTATTTTTTATAATTTCAATTACAATCCTTTTTTTTACAATGTTTCTTTGTATAGATATTTAATGCAGTTATCATATTGATGTCTTAATATTTACATTATTATTCTAGACTTATGTAAATATTATTTTTTGACTAAAAGAAAATGATCTAAGCATTTTAACCCTGTGAGGCAACAAACAATAATTTAAAATGCCTTGAAGGCTATGCTACTACTCCTATAACAAGAAGAAATGTGTTAATTTTCAATGAATTTAGATTACTTCCTAGGAATAAAAGGCTTTAAAAACTGCTAGTCTCTATGACTCCTAAGTTTCATATGTGTAATTATGTTATAATGGAAAGATAATGTATAGGAACACACTTTGCAAAGGATAATGTCATAAGTAATGGAAGGAGAGGAAGTGCACACAAGTGTTACACAAAATCAAAATCTGTGAAGGAATTAGAACAATGATTGTCTCTGGTTATTTACCTAGCTGTAGTCAAAAGATGCTCTCATTTATAGTTTTTTCTGTATAGTAACATGTATTTACATGTTTATGAAGATATATCTATTATAACTAATAGCAGACTATAACTTTTACAGTGTTCTAGATATAGCAGATATGTTTCTAAGTAGTGTCTGTGAAATGTCACAAACATTTTATGCTACATTTTGTATTCCACTGCAAAGCTCTAGTGTTGTCATATTACATATTTAGCTTCTAAAATTGATTGATTGCTTCAGAGAAAAGTGTATATGGTATTCCACTTCTTATCTGAGTCAATGTTTTTCTCAATACTGTGAAGTAAATTAAAATAAAGTGTTTAAATCTACTGCTTATGATAAAGAAGACCAAATCTTATTCTAATAAATGTGAAATACAACTTGTCATGTTCCTTTCACTTTGTAGAAATGCTACCACAAGGCTTAGCCAGTTAAGTCTAATATGTTGACATTTATTTTTGCTGCAATAAATGTTAGGATTATATTTTTGCATTAAATTCTGGCATTTTTAAAGATCACGATGACAAGTGATTTATTCTTCAAATCATTCTGGTTTGTTTTTACTTTTTGAATATGGATTTGGCCATGTGTCTCCAAGGCACAGTACAAAGCATATTTCATATGTTTTGCAACCTATTAGTTTGATTTAAATCCACTTTTTCTGTCAGGATTTATGCAAGGCTTTCTTGATGTTATTTGCTCTGAATTATTGCCCAAAAATAATCACATGGAATCCAATTTCACACAGGCTGTGTGGCCTATGAGGTCTGTCACTGTAAAGCTCTAAAGCTTTTAAAACTTTTTTCAATTGAGGTGATCCTTCATATTTGCTCAATATATAACACTGTTTTGTTTTATTTTCATATTTACCCCTTCCCCTCAAAATATGAAGAATTTGATTTTGTTCAGTAAGTACTGTGTAGTGGTTGACCCTGGCTTGACATAAGGACACACATAAGGACAGGGAGAGATCACTCACCTATTACCATCACAGACAAAACACGCTTAGCTTGGTAAATTAGTTTAATTTATTAATAGCCAAATCAGAGTAGGGTAATGAGACCAAATCTTAAGATACCTTCCTCCACCTCTTCTTCACTCCTGATTCCCTCTACTTCCTCCCTCTCTGCAAATGCAGGGAGACAGGGGAATGGTCAGTTCATCACACGTTATGTCTGTCACTCCTTTCTCTTCAGAGAGTGGACTCCTCACAGTCTTCCCCTGCTCCAGACAGTCCTCCACAAATTCCTGCAATGTCAGTCTTTCCCACAGGCTACAGTTCTTCACAAAATCCTTCAGCAGGGGTCCCTTCCACAGGGTGCTGTCCTTCAAGAGCAGAGTGCTCTGGTCTGGTTTCCCCATGAGGTCATAAGTCCTGCCAGCAAACTTGCTCCAGTATAGGCTTATCCCTCCAAGGGTCTACAGATCCTGTCAGGAGCATCCACTGCTCCCATATGGTGTCCTTCAGGGACAGGATCCACATTGGATCTGATGGGCTGCAGGGACACAGCTGCCTCACCATAGTCTGCACCACAGGCTGCAAGGGAATCTGCTCTGGCACCTGGAGGACGTCCTTGCCCTCTTTCTTCACTGACCTTGGTGTCTGCAGGGCTGTTTATCTCACGTATTTTCACTCATCTCTTCTCTGCAGTTGCACAGGAGGATTTTTCCCCCCCTCTTATTAAACTTGTTGTCAGAGAACTATATTGTTTGAGAATGCAAAATAAATGAGGACTAGTACACTATGAAAATTGCCCCCTTTCAAACCACAGAGTTGCAGAATTCCAGGTTGGAAGGCACCTTAAGGATCACCTGGTCCAACCTTTCTTGGCAAAAGTGCGATCTAAACAAGATGACCCAGCACCTCTCCAGAAAAATCCTATGCTATATTTGCTCATTCAATACATGTGCAGATTTTCCATGCATTTTTACGTATTTGTGTGTCATGGTTTACAAACTGGTATGTGTTCTTTGGAATGAAATACAAAAAGAGAAGGGTTCTTGAGTACTTCTGTGTTCAAATTGCTCATTCAGAATTGACCCTTACAAAATAGTCCACAAGTTTTTGTTTTTCAAAACCTTTAATGAAAGCTCTTGTAATATGCTACTGCTTGTTTTGGATATATAAACACACCTAGAGGCAGACTTAATTTCCATGATGTCTATTTCTGAATACTCCTTTTTACCTCATCTTCATATGCTGGCAGAACTGCACGGCAGGAAAAGCTTATTTACTCTCAACATTAAAACAAACAAACAACCCCCTGAAAGAGTTAAAACAAGTAAAGTGGGTTCTTTCACGGTTTTGGGTTTTTTTTCCTATGTTTTCCTTCCATTGTTTGTCTGTTTTGTCTTCAGAAACCATTTCAATATTTAATTGAATACTTACAGGTTGTTTAATTATATTTGCCATAAATCGGAAAAGGCATCAATCAGTAGGGCACAAGAAGTATGAGGGAGTTCAGAGGATATGATGTTACTCCAAGAGAATGATAGTATTTATTTATTCACTACAAAGGTAGCCTGATATCACAGCCCTGATATTAGAATGAGTGCATAAAATCTAACCACCTTTAAAATAAACAAGCAACCAAACAAAACCACAAACTCAAACATCATTTATAGCCTTCACAGCAGCAGATAGAAAAGCTAAGGAAAAAATCCCAAGGGCAGTCTAGAGACACTGGAACTAGAAGAAAAGTTTTAAATGTTCCAGAATCAAATTAGTTGTCCAAGGCTATGTCTGCATTCACAGTCCGGATAGAAGTAATGAGGTTTTGTAGAAAATCCTTTCACTCTGCCGAGTTAGTTCTCTAAGCAGCTTCAGACCACACATTCACACACCCCCTCATCCCCCCCCCCTCCCTTTCAGAGGAAATGAAACCAATAAATGTCTCCATTCAATGAATATCAAAGTACTTCACAACTATCATGCAAGTGTACTTGAGTCTTCAAAAACTAGAGACTTCAAAAACTGCTTTTCTTGATATACAGAGACCAAATGCCTTAATATTTGCTGCCAGCCCTCTAGTCTTTGAGATACCATTAATCCTTCTTCATCTACCTATTCTATTCAGAGCTTATTTTCAGCCATCCCTCACAGGAATTGCTCAGGGCAAAAATAGGTCTATGATCTGCAGAAACTGTGTTCTTCAGGAGCTGTGATCTGTGGGAAAGATGACATTAGACAGAAAGCTAATGTGTTGTGTCTTCACAGACACATTACACATTACATCACAGACAGAGGACTTACAGACTTATTCTTTTGCTCTCCTCTGATGAAGAGGTTTTGCAGCATCCACGTGCTCCAGAGAAAGTAGGCAGCTTGCACCAGAAAAGCCATCCTGAATCAAATGTAGTGCTCCAGTTCCTACATGGTGACTTCGACAGAGGAGAAGACAGAGAAGAGGGAGAACACTGAGCTTGTCATCAGAAGTGTTATCCAGGTTGTTCAGCAGGATTGATAGTTTTGGGTCTACCTAGAGATCAGGTGGAATCTCAGGAGCAGGCTGCACTGGATAGGTGCCAATTGTACCTGCTTCAGGAGGTCTCCCTGGCAGTGCTGCCAAACCATGCTTCCATGTAAACAATACTAGGACAATGATAGGAAGAAGTGGAGAATAACATGATCAGCTAATATGCACTCCCAGACTACAGAGACAGCGTACCCAAGTGCTTTAGATGTTCAGATCTCCTGGAGAAGAGGGGCCCACTGGATCTGGAGAATGTGGCAATTGCTAAGAATTCTTTCATTCTTGCCACCACTGCAAATGTAGTGTTTGTCCCTTTGCTTAGACCATATAGGCCAGATTTTTCAGAGTTAGTTTCTAGGGGATCATGTTGGCTAACATGATGATGACTTTGGTCATCAATTTTTCTCACAGCTTTCTGACTCTGTTCTTGATTTTTACTGTTTTTATGTCATATTACCCCTTTTCCTCTGCCATTGATATAGATGACAATCTCATGACCCAGTGGCAGAGGGGCATACACCATCTACCACAATGCAGAACAGCACCACCAAAATGTCACAGATGTTGTTGTTCTAGCCCAGGAAAATAGGACCAGTTTTTCATTTGAGCCATAGTTACCTTATTTATATCACCCACCTGCCCTATTCCAGGAAATAAGGTGTCCCATAACCTTGGAGTCAGAACTTTTCCTGTTCCTTTGCTGGCAAATATATTGACTGAGGGTTCAGGAAAATGGAGGAGGAAGGATGTAAATGGCATCACTTGAAAATTGCACAGGACCTGAATTAAAGATTCTACTATACCTTAATCTTGGTACAGGAAATGGTGGTGGGAGGCAACTGATGTCTCTTGATCTGCTATCATCATCTTCATGAGGCAGGAGAAAACATAATGTGAGGCAACCAGAGAGGTTCCCCAAAGGGCCCACACTCAAGGAAGAAAAGGTTTATGATATGATAGCTCTTCAGAAAGCTTTATCCACAGGACACCAAATAAAGATTAATGTGAAGGGAAATCTTTCAAATAGCATACAATGCAAATAAAATAAGTCCCAGCATCAACACTGATCTACTAAGAGACTCCTTTTGTGCCAAAGTATTTTTAAAATAAATATAACCTATACCAGTGTCACAGTTAAATTTGTTTTGGTTTCTATCCCCCTTTTTCAACACTGTTTTGGCATACTGCTCGTCTAAGAGCAAACACTTCACTGGAGCCAGGGAGTGGGAGGAGGGAAAGATAACGATGACAGGGGTGGAGGCAGAACCCAGTCCTCCATCCTGTGGTGTACTGGCAGAGTGGAGAGAGGGAGAGAAACAGACCCTAATTGTGTTGGAGCTACCTCCAGGAGCCACTGCCATACTGGCACCCTCCGCTGCATCCCTGCTGGCTTCCCTAGGAAGGGAGCTGCCTGGGGGGCCACCTCTGCCGAAGCCGGAGAGAAAATGAAAGTTAGACCAACTCTGCACATGCCCCGCAGTCCGCAGTCCCAGCTGCCATTCGCATCCTGGGAGCTGCCCGGGACCGTCCCACGCCACTGCTGCTTGTGGGCACCGCTGCCTGGGACAGAGGGTTTGACTGTGGGTCGAAGCCGCTCCGGGACCTTGGCAAGCCGCCAGTAGCCATCGCAAACCGGAGTCACGGCTTTCCTGCCGCTTTTGCAGCTGGGACCTCACCACCACTGCGGGAGGAGGGACAGAGCCCGTCACAGGGCTGATACCCGCCATCCCTCCACAGCCGAGCTGAGCTCCGGCTCCACTTCAGGCTCCATTGGCCTGAACCCCCAAGCCGAGCCAGCTGGGACAATGCCAGGGTTGGAGGCAGCCACGAGGCAGGGAACAAAAAGCCTCTACACTAACACCACTGCTATAGTCAGGATCTGAGCCTGACTGGGTGGCATAGAGTGGGCAGTTTAATAGCATAACTCTTTGTAGACAAAGCCTTTTTGCTAGGATTTGCGGTTTTGTCCATGGAATTTTGGGGGTGAGGGAAGTAAAGGGAAGTAGAGGCAATTTCTGTCTGTTCATTTGAACCGTTCTGGTTTTGCTGATATGTTTCTTGTCGGCAAACGTATTTTTTTGCTTCTATCTCCGTGGATTTTGTCTCTCTGTATTGGTGAAAAAGGGAGGGAGCTTATTTGTTGAAGACTCCACCCTGGCATTTGTTTCAAACCAAGACAACCAATTGTGTTTTTCTTCCACTAATTCATTTTGCAAAATGATTACAGTAGTTTTTAGTACTTCAAGAGTAAATCTTCAGTTCTACGCTTCTTTCTACAAACCTCCCTTAGGTTTTCAAATAATTCCTGCATATTAGCTACAGATAATACATCATATTCAATGTTAGAAAATATGCAGGTTATGTAATCACTGTACTGATGTCCAGTATTGCCTTGTTCATACAATGTATTAGCACCTTTGGTCAATGTCACACTGGTAACTTTCTGTTCAGTCAGCTTTTTCCTGTGACTTCCAAGTTCTGTTGAGAAACAATCTATGGATTTCTCCATCATAAATTTCAGCTTACACATTACTAGATATATAACCAAGGTTTACTTATACTAACAAACAAGTTGCTTTCCTCATCTCTTCAGGGAATACCTTCTATCACATGACTAAAAGGCCAAAACTCATTCAGATCAGGAATTCAGAAGAAACATTTCCACTAAAATTCCTCTGTTTACTATTCCACTTCTGAGATGCCATAAACTTGTAATTTGATTATTTTGATTTCAAATCATAATTCCTCAGTAAATGTCTGAGCATGTTCCTCCTTGTGCATATGAATGTACATACACACACTTCCTTGCTACTGCTACATATTTGCTGACCATGTCTGTAAACAATGAGCTGAGACCAATATGGAATATAATTCACGCCAGTACCTTGTACACAGCTTTCAGTGGTCTTTGAATCAGGCTACTGGCATCAGAGATTTACTGAAGGAGTCTGTAATTAAAAAGAATTCTCTGACATTTCGCCCAAGTCCAGGCTAGACCAGTACCTCCTCTAGCCAGTGACTGCAATGGACATGAGCCAACACTTGTGATATCCAAATATATATATTGGAAATATATATATTTCCAATATATATATAATAATATTATATATATAACAATATATATATTTTATATATATATATATATAGGAAATATATATATATTGGAACAATATATATTTCCAATTCTATAGAACCAGGAAAAAGAATAAAAGCTTCAGGATGTCTGTCGGAGTTGGTTAGAAAAGGCAACCAGCCAGCTCAGCGTGGGGTCGACAAGCTGAATCCAAACTTTATTAAAATGGAGGATTTTTATAGGGATTGGGGAGGAAGGTTCAAGAATTTGGGAGGATAATAGGAGAAGCATGCTAATCCTCCAACTAGGATAGGGTATGGGAGAATACATAAACATAAGGAACATATACGTATGTATGTAGGGGCTACACAGCAACAAGGAAAACAGTGATTGGTCGAGCTGCTGTGGCTCCACGAACTGTCCAGTGACAGCTGACACCAGCTCTTGAGCACGATGTCCACGGCAACCACTGGCAACATGATGACAGTTGAAGCTGCAGCTCCGCGGTAACATCACACCTTAAGATCCCTTACAACACAGGCTGTTCACCATAATTATGCTCTCCATAATCACAAAAACCACCTCTCACAGATGTCGTTGACCTATTTTGTCCGGAGCTAGTTCTGCTTCTGGAATTTTGCTACAACATTTTCCAGGAGGTTTACATAAAGATTACACTGTTGGTTGACATAATCTGTAATGTTCAAGGAATTGGAGACAGGGAGATGATAAGAGAGAATCATACCTAGGTGAATAGTATATTGTTATTTAGCCAGTTGTACTGGTGTACAATCTCCTTGCTGAAATTCAATAGATTTCTTTTGGCTCAGTTGTCAGCTTTTTGCAGGTCCCTCTGAATAATAGCTCTGACATTTGGCATATCAGTCACTCCCCTTATATAGTAATATTCACACTTTTGCTGAGCTGAGGGGGAATTCTATGATATCATCCAGATTATTGATTAAGATATTGAACACTATTGGTCCCAGTGTTGACACTCCAGGTATTCCCTTTGTTACAGGTCACTGATGATGTCAAGCCATTGATCACTACCCTTTGATTCTGGTGGCTCAGTCAATTTTTACATTATCATTTATCTTTAGCTGTTAAATGAATTTGTCTTATTTTATTAGTATATATTGTAGCTTATGTAGATCCTAGATCAATTCTGTGATAACTCCTCATACCCACTGCTTTCTTGTCCTCAGTTCCTTCTAAGCATCAATATTCTGTTGAAACACCACTGCCATAACCTCTGCAACTGAAAGCTCACAAGGGGTTTAATTGTTGAGAGATCTGGTGAGAGATTTTTCTTTAGGGGGTATAAACAGGAGGACAGATATATTGCCTTTAAATGGATAATGCACTGTACATGTTAAATATGTGCGAGAAGGACAATATCATGATTTCCCGAGTAAAGCCTATAAATTGAACCACGCAGCCTTGTGTGAAGTGCAACCACTTTTCCCTCAAGCACTCTCCCCTGGAAAATTAGCAGAGAAAGCGAGTTAGATGAGGTTAAAAGAGTATATCCTTTTGTCAAATGATGAAAATATGCAGCTTCCTTCATGTCATTACAGTTCTCTAAATCTGAATTCTTTCTTATCTCTGTACTGCTTTTCTTCTCTTCTCATATAAAACACATTCCTGTCATTATCAGGACACCACCCAGCCTTAGGCAGTTATGATTACCATATACCCAAGAAGAATCATCTTCACTAATTACCAATACATATGACTTTCTCACTGTTCATCAAGGGTAAATTGTGATACTATCCTTGAATCTTTATAAAACACATAATCTCCACTTTATGTTGAGGTATTTATTGGAAATCTAGGTCTCCACATTAGATATATGAAAAAAAGGAACAGAAGAAAAGGGAAAAGATATAAAGTGAATGGCATACTAAAGGTATAACTGTTGTGGGAAATACATTTTTTGACAACACAGGAAAACATTTGCTGTTTTGGAAACTATTAATAAATTTTCGTTTCAAAATAGCAGAATATAAGAATGGGGGCCCTCATTTCTTTTTCCACTGCTTCTACTTTCTTCCAGATTTTGACCCTAAAAACTAGGCCTGCCCAGCAGTCCTCAATCCTCAATAAAGATAATGTAACATAAAAGCCAAACCTATGACACCAACTGTGCAACCAGTAAGTCCGCTCTTGGTATGATTGGTATCTCCCTTCACAGTACCCCTGGTACCCACATGGATGAACAGCAGTAGATAATAATCCAAAGGCTGGAGAAGCAACAGCAGTCTCTCCATATCATCTGGAATCTGAGTCTCAGGCAAGAAACAAGTCTCCTTAGACAGCAAACAGAATAGGCAGAGAGGGGCCTCCATTCCCCACAGCACATACGTGCTGCTTTCCTTTGATGTTGACTAACATTTCACGCTTGGCTTGCTCTGACACCTCTCTAGATGGAGTCTTCTTCCCTCACCTTCTACCAGGGCCATGAAGCTGTTGGAAGCTGCAGATATGTGTCTTTGTCCTCCCACTCTAAAAATCAGTTAACTCATAAGACTGGTCGTGGCTGTTCCTCCAGTTTACCTTTCTGCTCACCAAAGTAAAACCTGTGCACATCCAACCTAGATAAAACTAAACAAATAATCTTTTGGTATAAAGATTGGTTTTGTAGATCCTGTAGGCTTTTTTGATATTTTACCTTTAAACTGAGTAAGATAAAATATGGAATCATTCTAAAGGACTGGTGAGTTTACAGAGTTAGCAAGCGACTGGTTTTTTTCCTCCTTGGAGAAAAAGAAACCAACGCTACAAAATAGATAAGCACTCAACTTTCAACTGAAAAGAGGACAAAGGGTAAAGTTTTTCACCACAAATTTTCATAAATGGAAATGACATTATGTTAGAAATCCAAAAAAAAAAAAAAAATCAAAAAAACCTTAGAAGAACCATATGTATGAAAACGATAGCTATTTTTTAAATAGAAAATAAGGGTTTTTGAAATGTTTAAACACATCTTGTTAAGGCTTACTGCTGTATCACAAACCCACCATTTTTCTCTCTTTTTTGAAATTTAGGATAGGATAAGACAAGGTTGTTGGCCACTCCAGTAACATGCCCAGAGGAGAGGATGCTGTTTTTGTTTCCATTTGCTTAAGAATGTCACAGTTACTGCTTGGATTCCATAGAGAGTCAACACATTCTTAATTTTTCCTTCCTGAATGTGAGTCCTTATATATATATATATATATATATATGTAATGGCCAGTCTCTTCGCGAACGAAGAACCGGGGAAGGTCTTTACACCTTCCAGCCTGCGTATTGGATTTTTTAGGTGAGACACAGTGTGCGCGGAACTGAGCCCACCCTTTAATCCTGAGGTTCATCTTCCGGGGCCAAGCACGCTTGGACGGTGGCAGCGAGGTCCTCAGGACGTAGATGGATTGCCTTACAGGGCTAACGAGCTCCATCTGCCTGGGGAGGGGCCCCGACCGGGAATCGAACCCGGGTCTCTGCAGTGACAATGCAGCGCCTTTCCTCTAGGCCACCAGGGGCTCCCATATATATATATATATATATATATATATATATATATATATATATATAAGATCAGGGAATTTCAAAGGTGGTTTACATCTCAGCTTTATAACATAATTTTCCTCTAACTCTTTGTTGAATTCACATTTAATGCAAAGGAAACTATTAGAACAAATAAACTGTCGTGGTTTTGCTCCTCAGCTCATCCCTGGGGTTGATGATGGTTTTGTCCAGGTAATTTCCGGACAAAAAGGCCAATCAAAAGTCCAGGAACGCCTTTGTTAATTACATCTTCAAGAAAACGGAAGAGAAGGTTGTTGGCGCAGTTGGAATTAGAGTAGCAGCCATGTAGGGGAGAGGAGTAGTGGGCCCGAAGTAGGGCCAGACTCCCTCCTCCCCCGGCTTGGGCCGGGGCGGGGGGAGCAGGTGCAGCACTGAAGTTCTCCCTTCTCTCTTGTAAGGGAGCGAGGAAAAAAAGTTTAAAAGGTGGACTGCTTGGACAGAAACTGCTGTGGAAGAATTCCAGCCGAAAGATAATGGAGCTTCCAAGGTCGGAGCTGGCAGCCGAAGCTGCAGCAAAGAAAAGTAAAGTGCGAAAGGGGGGAGGCTTGTTTCCCCCCTGCCTTTCGCTCTCTCTCCTTAGTAGGGAAAAGACTGAAAAGTAATCCCTGCTACTTGTAAAAGTGTGTTGAAGTAAGGAGACTCCCCATGTAGCTGATGGAGAAGTTTGTGGATGTACCAAAGAGAACCGAAACTTCATGAAAAGGACTGAAGTGAGGCAGAGTCCTGGTGGAGATTTGTGACCCTGAAGGAAACCTGTGCTGGAGCAGTGACGACTCAGGTGGGATACTGAGATCTGTGTGTATGTGTGTGGATCTATACTGCTACTGAAGATTTTGTAACTCTGAGAAATTTCATGCTGGAGCGAGACGGCCCATGTGAGATACTGGAATCCGTGCGTGTGTGGATTCGTGCTAAACTCATGCCGAGAAGTCTATTAAGGACTATTCTCCCATGGGGAGGGACCTCCATAGGGAAACAGGGGTGGACTCTTAAACCATTAGCCCCTGTAACTCTGTGGAAGAAGATCCATAGTAAGCAAGTGTCCCCTTGCAAGCCTATGGAAGGAAAACCCTTCGGGACCTGAGTAATCTCCAGCCTTCAGTCTTAGCCCAGGAGGGGGGTAAGCCCAGCCCTAAAAACCAACACAGAACGAGAGGGAGAGAAAAGAAGTTCCAACTGCAATGAAAGTGCTGCTGCTGCTGAGAATCTGCTACTAGAAGGAGAAAACTGGAACTCCAAAGATACAGAATGAAACTACTCCTTCTCCTTGGACTAGTATAAAAAGGGAAGAAGTATTTCTGTGTATATATATAGCACTTCAACTTGAGTAGAAATTGTTAAAAATATAATTCTTTAGTTT
Source organism: Empidonax traillii (assembly GCF_003031625.1). NCBI lineage: Eukaryota > Metazoa > Chordata > Aves > Passeriformes > Tyrannidae > Empidonax > Empidonax traillii. Next base: position 446,459 of record NW_020955409.1, read on the forward strand.
TTAATTTATTAGTAGTTGTTATTTTACTAGTAATAAATGTTTATACTGTTTTCCCCAAGTCCTGTCTCTCTTTTGTCTGCAAATACCTTCTCTCAACTAGTAGTAATTATGTGGGGGGTGGAAAGCAAAATTGACCCAGAGCAAAACCACGACATAAACCTATCAGTGAAAAGTTGTTTGATCATAGCTTCCAGACAAGAGACAACAAAAAAAAACCCAAGTATGTGATTCATATGTATTGTACCTCAATTTACAGAAAAAGGTCATACCTCTAGGAATTTTGCAGTTATAAAGGAAAATAATCAGATAGTGCACTGTTACAATAACCTGTATACATAGATTTCAGATAGGCTATCAAAATACAAGAAAAGAACAACAACAAAAAAATTATAATGAATGTATCTAAATAAAACTTTGAACACAAAAAGAATGAAAAAACAACTCAGGAAATATCTGAAACAAAATTAATGTATTCTTTTAAATATAATTCTTAATGAAAGTTAAGAGTGGATACCATACAAATCTAAAGCCAGGGTAAGACAAAACTAAATGTGTATTGTATAAAAAGAATTCAAAAGATCCAGATGTTTTCTGCTAAAGCTCCAATATGATTAAAGCAACCTCATTTCAGATTTACTGACATTATTTGCTATTGTATTTTCCAAGTTTTTCCTTTTTTTCAGTTTTTTTTTTTTTTTTTTAATATGAAATATTTATTGGTATGGAGGTTTAAGTGTTTATTTTCCGGTTACTTCAGATCTTCTACTTGAGAATTTTTATGTGCCTGCTGGCAGGAAAAAAGAGAAATGCTTTGGGGGGGACATATTAAACTTGTTGCAGCTATGTAGAATTTCAGGAAAAAAAGATACCTGATCTAAATTTTTTTTTTCCTGATTGTTTTCTTTTCCTAATCCTCTCCAATACAGAGGGTTTTGAACTCACTCACAGCCAGAAAATCAAGTAGTTTGATTCTTTGCAGATATCCCAGGTAAATTAAAGTGGTCAAGAGTACATAACATTTTTCTTTCTTTGGAACTAATCTCATTCGTGATTTGTGCAATAGCAATGTTGGGAAGAATTTATATTTTTTTTCACTAGAATTCGTTTATCACTATTGCTCTTCAGTGTGCTTTTGCAGGAAGGGATTTATTACACCATGTCGAAGTTCTGGACAAAACTATTGAGCGAAAAAGAGGAAATCGCTAGTTTTAACTTTTATTCAGCCTTTTCCAATGTTTGTAGGACACTACAGACTTCTCAAAAAGTAATTAAATATTTTATCTTTAACACCTAATTCTACCAAAAAAAAGCTACCTTATTTCTTTTTACTTCCAGAACACTAAGTCAGTTGATTTGGATTAAAGATTAATACAAGAAAATTACAATTCTTCTACAATTTGACCTTTATTCTAAAAAAAATACTTTCCTACATGTTAGACCTAGCAGTTCCATTTTCCTTTAAGCTCATCCTTATCCCTTAACACTTACAGCTGATTCTGAAGTTTGTTTACTGGTGAACCCCAGAATTAACTTTACTTGATTCTTCATCCATATTCTAACCACTTTGGCATTAGGAAAAAGACATCACACGTAAAGATAAACTCAAGCCTGCTACTCTTCCTGTTCCTGACTTGAGCAAATTTAGTGTTCCTGCTGCTGGAATTTTTATCAGGTCTTGAATTTCTCAGAAATCATATGGCATACAAAAAGACTGTTTCTACAATAGCTTCATAATGAGCTACTAATGAAAGAAAGCCTATTCAGGATAAAAATCAACACAACTATGAAGCTTCCATAGTAAATATTACTAGTGCTAACCTAAAGCCAAAGAAATCAACAGTTAACTGCCATCAAACATAAAAATATTATATTTTTAAGTGCTGTATATAATTAAAAATGGGACAGAGAAGTTCAACATTAAAAAGAGTCAGTTTTGTCCTACATCCTCCCTCTTTAATGTATATTAGTAAGTATTTGCTGTTCAAACTGGCAAACTAACTTTCAGATCATGAAAACACCCAATGCATCATAAATATGCAATTTTTTACAAGACCAACGCTCAAGGAAAGGCAGTGGGTAAGAAGATGCATCTTCTCGAGCACAAAACACCCCTCTAATACCCAACTGAAAAGGCTCTTCATAGCGTTGAAAATTATAATGACTGGCTTGTGAAACTAATGACAGACTTTAAAATAGATTTCTTCAAGGTTAATGAATTTAAATTCCCATATCCAAATCCTTCCAGGCAGTAAAATTCTCCCACTTTGAACCATTATTGGTGTGATATTTCTAAATGTTCACCTCAGCATAAAATGCTGCATTATACATTTCCAAAAAATACATATCTTTCTGTGGTATGTAATAGACAAAGAACACTCTCCTCTGTAGCAGCCTGAAGGCAAAATTTCAAGGTTTAAAAAGAAGCCTCTAGAGAAGCTTAAAAAGATGACAAAGTCAATTAAGTTATAAGAAATCCTTTATTTTTATGAAGAGAGAACATATTAGGATTTTTATTATCAGTCAGTGCTGTAGTTCACGTTTCTCCTTTACAATTGAGAAATTCTGACTTCTGTTGCAAATTAACAGCTACACTTCAAACAACTGAGATGCTCCTTAGAGGAACACTATGCAGGGATTTCAGTCTCTGTTGAAAAAAAAAAAAAAGTATCTTAATTTAGGGGCTGAAGCCTTCTCCAAATATCTTACAAAAAGAAGCAAGACATTTCAGGAAACGCATAAAATTACCTACTGAACTCAAAGTAGGCTGCATCTTTGAAACAATCAATTCCAAATATGGTACCAAGTGTTACAGTCATAAATGAAGCAGTCAAAGACTGTCACTAGTATCTTTACTGAATGACAAAGCACAAGAAACTTTCCACAGATGTTGAAATTATAAGGGAGCAGAGCAGGTGCTTAAATCCTATTTATTAAAACTCGAAACAATCATCAAATTACAAAAGGAGTCTACATTTCATATATCAAGCTCAACCTGTTCTGTGCAGTGTTTAGTCCTCCACTGTTTTATGATGAGCCTAATACTTAAGTTGTGGTCCATAAAAATGCAGGTGCTCTAAATTTTGCAGGCAAAGAATCACACTGCATTAAATAAGTCTCACAAAAGTCTTTTTGAGAAACTAAGCATTATATTAAAATAAATTTAATATACCTAAAACAATAGTAAGTTTTCCATCCTATTAATTTTCCCATTTACATTTCTCTGCCATCTGAGCTAAACATCAGTAATATCTGGGAATAAAACATTTTGCTAATTCTGAAATTTTAAAGCAAGATAAAATCAGCTTTGAAATATAAACCAGGAAGACATTATAGTCACATTAATAATTAAATTGTTGTACTGATCTATTAGTGATAGATCAAACTTCACTGTGCTATGGGCTCCCTCAGGGATCCTCTGCATCTTTTATGTAAAGCCCTTTTTTCTCTCTTCAAACCACACTTCCAACAATTCAAGACCTTTTCTTGTAACTTTCATCCATCTAAACAAAAGAGCACCACGGGCTCTGTAACATCTCCAGGAGGTAAAGATCAGGACCGTGATTTTGGGAGATGTTTACGTTGCTAATATGTCATGCTTTGTCACTTATCCTGTCTAGCATACTCACACGGCAAATACATGTGCTATGAGGCAGTGCTATCATAATTTCATCTTGCTTTAATTATATAGGAATATAGGAAATTTTACATATGTTCATATATGTATGTATATTAAGAATTCCTTAATATGGACAGTATTTGTCAATTTGCTTTTTTTATCTTATTGTTTTTGGGTCTTTTTGGCCTCATCATATGCAGCAGTACTAACATCATAGAAGGGTAAAAGCAGAAAAGGTCCCACTTAATGGTTACAAACTTTCTTGTTCAAAAGATAGATGATGGATAGTCTTGGGATTGTCCTAATTGATTTTTCACTTAAATGAGGTCTCTTCTGTGGGATTCTTGCCACTTTTACTTCTGCTGCACTTTTTTAAAGTTGGATTAAAGAAGGACATTTTATAACTTTACTGCCCTATCAAATACTCTTCATAATTTTACAGCTCTGGATAAAACATTTGCTACTTTTGATAAGTAGCTTGGACTGGGCACAAAAACTCTGGCAGAAACTGTTATTGCCTTTGGAAAGCAAAACTCCCTGAGAATCAAATGATGAGGAAACTGCTTTTCAGGAATTTATTTTATGTGGACATTTAGTGTACTAGTTCATAGAATGATTCATTTTTAAATAGATGAAAAGACATCAACTTCAAGCCTAGAGAGAGGAAGAGTAAACATATTAAGAGAGAAAAATTTATATATGGCTAATGGTCATGATATACTTAGAAGAATTAAAGAAGCTATTATAGATGCAAAATCTACTGTACAATCCAATGAAATTTCACAGACACTATCAGCTATAGGACACACAAAAAAGGAGAATATCAATTATGTATATTTTTTTTTACAGTTTAGGTCATTACTTAAAGACTTTATATCTATGTCTTTGCTGAAAAAAATATTTTCTAAGGGCCTGCAACTGTTTTAATGCTGAATGACAGTACCATATAATTGACTTCAATTAGGCTCTTGAGATATCTGAACATTTGGCTAATTTATGATTGAGAAGAAGGTCAAACTTCTGCATACTGATATTAATGTATACGATATATGTAGAATGCATAAAAGTGTGGGATTATTTCTGAATTAAGTTGACAAATACTGGGGTGCATTAGAAAGAGCACTGCCAGCTGGTTGAGGGAGGTGACCCTGCCCCTCTGTTCAGCCCTAGTGAGGTGCATCTGAAGTGCTGTGTCTGGTTCTGGGCTCCTCAGGACAAGAGACATGGAGCTCCTGGATTGGGTCCAGCGGAGGGCAACAAAGACTGGAGCATCTCTCTTACCAAGAAAGGCTGAGGGAGCTGGGCCTGTTCAGCTTTGAGAAGAGATGAGTGAGAGGGGACCTCATCAATGTCTATGAGTATCTGAAGGGAAGGTGTCAAGAGGTTGGATACAGGCTCTTCTTGGTGGTGCCAGACAATAGGATAAGAGGCAATGGGAAAAAAATGATGCACAGGAAGTTCCACCTGAACATGAGGAAGAACTTCTTTACTGTGCAGGTGACTGTGCACTGGAACAGAGCGGGGTCTCCTTTGGAGATATTCAAAAGCCATCTGAATGCAATCCTGTTCTGTGTGCTCTGGGATGACTCTGCTTGAGCAGGGAGGTTGAACCAGATGACCACTGTAGTCCCTTCCAATCTTACCTATGATTCTGTGATTCTATATTATTGCAGTGGTAAACATAAGAATATGAAAACGTTGATATGATTTAATAATTGAATAAATGTATACTTACATCTGGTTTTTAGCTTAATATTGTATTAATTGCTTTATAGGAAGCAAATCTACTGGGCCAGAAGTTAATTGGTCTTGTCTAAGGAATAAGCTAAACTCAGTGAATAGTTTCAGCTGACCTCCAGGAAAAATTAAGGTTAATATTTTGAAAATATGAAAATATTTTGCTTGCTCAATAAAATAACTACATTTGGAAATGCTAGTATGTTTTATTTTCACATCCTGAAAATTATTTTTGTTCTTTTTAGAAAGAGAACAAACAAACAAAAATGTAGGAAGAAAAATAATGAGCTAAATAACTTCTGAAATATTTTGTTCGAAAGTAAATATTTTATAGAATAAACAATTCTTGTTAGAAATAACTTTATTCATGTAGAACGTGGTTTGTGTTGTTCTGATGCAACTAAGAGATTATATAGAAATATATTGTTTGTTAACAGGTTCTTAGAATTATCTTGACTTGGTGTAAGGAACTGGACTTTTTCAATTGCCTTAAAACATTGCTACTATAGCAAGCTGTGCAAGTCTCTTGCTGGGAGAGTGAAGATAAGGGCTAAAGGAAGGAGACCATAGCCAGAGACCACTCTTTGGGTGTGTGATGTTTCTCTGCGTGTGTGATGCCTATACAAAGAACAGCAGCAACTCTGTGCGTGTGATGTTTATCTCCTATGGGACAGGCCATGTCAAAGGACACCCCTGTGTGCACACACCCATGAGTACCTTGGAGAAGTCCTCAGCTTTCAGCAGGGTGCCTCTGAAGCACGCTCCCCCCCCTCCCCCACCAAGTCTAAAATGACTTTGCAAAAACCAGTACCTTCAGCTCTCTGGAAAGCCAACATAACTGTGCAAAACATCAGCCCCCACACACCCAAGGGAGGCACTAGGAGGGTTTCTAAGCATATATAAACCCACCAAATTTTATATTTAGTGGGCTTCTCTCCCCCACCAGTCCCTGATGGACCAAGACACCAATGACAACAAAAACCAAATTTGCCAGAGACCTTTGAGTGGTGACCTTTTATTCTTTTTCTCTTTCTTTCACTCTTTTAACTGCTATTCTCTCTTTCTTTCTCTCTTTTCCTTTAAACATTTTCTTATGTGGCTATATTACAAGCAAAATGCCTAAGTATCTCCTTTGCAATACCTCTGTGCCTTTATATTGCCATGCTGCTATAGATAATAACAACCAAAAGGGCTACACATCTGTTTTCCTTTGCAATCAAATTGTTCTAAAATAAACTATATATATATGTGAACAATGATCATCTAATATCAATTTACTTTAATTCATGCCATGGGATTTAATAAAACAAAAGTTACTCCTGCCGGGCAGGGTGGGTCATAACACCTAGACTGTGATCAATAACCCCTTATATTTCACACAACAGCGTGGAAAGGTTTTCCATGGTCATCAGAGCAATTATCACTGATGGAAACAGAAAAAATATAAACTTCTTTAAAGAAATTTTCTTCTTATTATTTTATCAATAAAGAAAAAAAAAAGAGAGGCAATATACATAACCAAACCTTAAACAAGGTTGAGCAAATATTCTTTTTTGATTTTATAAATTTCTTTATTATCTCTTCAGCTGCAACATCAAAACACTTAAATTCCCCCAGGTTAATTGCTAGTTTGACAGCACAAGGGCAATAACTACAGTCTGTAGAGGACAAACAGCAGTTTATTATCAAGCTTCCCCAAGGATTCCTTACCTACTAATGGAATAATTTCTCTTTTTTTGATAATCTCTCCTCCTACTCTTCTATTAGAAATTTTCTACTGTTCCCTTCCTTATGAAACAGACCTGTCTCCTTTCCACACAGCAGGCAAACTTGTTTGCCTTGTCCTTCTTTTTTGAAGATTATGGCTCAACCAAAACAACATTTAAAACAGAAGTGTACAGATTTCTTGGAACAAAACTACTAGACATTATTCAAAAACATCTGCCAGACCACCTGATCAGAAGCAAGAAAAGTCTCCATAAAGTTCCTGAAAGTGTCTAGTTCTCTTTGCTAGATTTACCTGTCAAGAACTTCCAGTGATTGAGGACTTGGGCTTCCTGCCAGTAAACTTAAAGAAGAAGTGACAAAACTACAAGGATACTGACTTCTCTAGAAAAAGAGAAATCAGAGCTAGACTCTTTATAAAATCATTTATTGCACATGAAATGTTATGTATTTTTTCACCCTTTTTTCTCACACACATCATACTTGCAATTTAGCATATTTTACACTCAAATAGAGCTGAAGTAGTATGCAAGTGATGTATTCCTTACTAAATGGGGACTACCTTTTATAATGTTAAAGCTATGCTACCTAAGTGTTAATTTTCATTAGTGTTATGTGCATATGGCCAAATGATGATAGTCCTTTTCAGAATATACATCTTTGGGAAGGTGATAAAGCCATGCTGATATCAGGTTACCCTGTGCTATTTCTGTATCAAAGCTTTGCATAGCAATGGTAATTTCATTTCAACAAGATAATAATACCCCTCTAAAAGTAGCATCTAGCAGCAGGAAAAAACCTCTCAGAAAACAAAAGTTTAAGATTTTACACTGCAGAGAAGTGACAACCAAGTCTATATTCTAGATTACAATAAGGCATAAGTCTGGTTTAGCATAAATAGACCTATGTCAAAGATTTGACAATATAATATCGAGTTTGAGAAACATTTGGCATTGGAGTACTAATTACTGAAAGGAAGGAATATCATTGTTGTTTATGTTTGAAGGACCTTAAGTAGTATTTATGAGTTCAAAATATCGTGGCATTTAATAGTATGAAAATCTTATACTGTTGAGGTAGCTCAGTTTGGAAGCTGCAGTTTGAGATACAGATTGAGATGTAGATTGAGGTCTTGTCCGAGACAAGAGGCTGTGAACTGCCAACCTTTGGACAACAAAGGGCACGAAAGACAGAAGTGCCAGCCAGGTGGACGGACACCAGGAGACACAGGAGGAGTGCATGACTCAGGAAGAAGAGCCAGACTAGACTGTAAGGGTATAAAAGCCCAGGGGTTCTTTTGCTTGTGGTCCCTCACTGGAGACATCAGCTCGAGCTGTTTCTATTACAGTGCCATGAATATGTTGCTTTAAGGAATGAGATATCTGACAGTCTGCTGTATGAAACCTGGGGTTGACGGTAAGGACACCTGGTCTGGCTGCATGGGAGCTGGGTGTGTGGGGAGTCAAGTGGGGCACCCGTCGGGTCACTGGAACTGCCTGCTGTGGGAGTGGGTCCCAGCAGTTGAAGTCTCTGGCATTGGGAGTGTGACTGCCAGAGAATCTCGTGAGTACTCAGACTAGGAAGTTTCCTTAGCAATAGAAAGTGTTATCTTACTAAACACCACTATCTTAAATCTTTTATTCAGAAAGATTCACCAAATGCCATATTTAGAAATATATGATTTCAACTAAGCACATGTACTTTGCAGAAAAAAAACACTCAAACTTAGATTCTGTGCATTTAACCAGTAAATTCATGCTCTCTGTCACTCTCTTTTCTCACTTCTTTTCTTCTTCTCCTTTCAATTAAGATGACTGACCTAGAACTCTGTTGATTCTTCATCTCTCAGCAAAGAGGAATTTAGAACCCATCAGCTTTGGCAGTGATCTTACTGCTGTAATTTTTTCTTTTGAGAAGTTCCACAGCTTCCATGCATAAGAAACTAAAAGTTCTTTTTATTCCTGTTTGAGGTTGTTTTCCTTGTTTTAAAATATACTTTATATATATAATATATTGAACTATACATATTTCATATTTGAACTATATACAGAAAACATAGTTCACATCTATGGGCAGATATATGAAACTGTAGAGTAATGCAACTTTCTTGTAGAAAAAATACTTCCATGTAAAGAATATATTTTCTCATAATGAAACTAGACTTCAGAAATGTGTGTAAGTAAATGAAAAATGAAATGAAAATGAAAAAAATGAAGTAAGTTAATATAACTGTAAGAAATTGTTTTGGGCTTTTTTTAAAAAGTTTTGTCCTTGTTGAATATAATCACAAAGTAAATCAACATAATTTGAATATTCAGTTATTTAATTAACATAATTTTGATTTTTTTTTAGAGAGAAAATATTGTGGTACCTTTGTTTAGTAACAGTGATGTTGGTTTAAAAAATTTCTTAAAAATACATTCTCATTGTGCCATTGAATTATTTTGCATCCCTGACATCATTCTTTCTCTTTTCCTGTATTTTTAATGATACTGAATGCTGAGACTTGATACGTAAGCAGCAAACAAAAAAAGAGTGATTGCCATTATATAGGGCCAGCCATGATGATCAAATAAAGCTACTTCTCTGATATTCTTTCTCTGTCCACAACAACTGCATCATGTGACCAGACCAGTTCCTTACCTTTGTTATATTGTTTGTTTGCCTTTTTTACCCTCTGGTAAGTAGCAGGGAGCCCTACTACGACAAGAACAATGATGTTCTGTTAAAAATTATAAATCTTGTGGTTCCACAGCTCAGAAATTATTAATTAAAGTGTCAAAATTAACCTGGTCTCGATATCATGGAATCACAGAATAATAGTTCAAAAAGACCTCCGAGATCATCAAGTCCAACCCTTGGTCCAACACTACAGTGATTCCCAGATCATGACACTCAGTGCCACATCCAGTCTCATCTTAAAAGCCTCCAGGGACGGTGAATCCACCACCTCCCTGGGCAGCCCATTCCAATGCCTGATTACTCTCTCTATAAATATTTATCCATATTTTCAATTAGATAAATTGGAATGGGTAAGACATGACAATGAAGTTCAAGTTCTTGTGCGAGGCTCATGTAATCCATCTGAGAAAGTGTACAAGTTGAAAAAGGGAACTCTGGGAAACGAAAAAAAAAAAAAAAATTCCTTCTCGTTATTTGCAAAGCTATACTTTAAACAGAAAAATGTTTCAAGTGTTTAGGTAAAGTTCCATTAAGCAATGAAGCATAAAACTTCTGCAAATAATCAGGCATTTAAATGCAGTAACTATATTTGTACAGCTAGTGACAAAGATCCTATGCCCAGACCACCTATAAAAGCTGTACGAGATATTTTGTTTTGCTATTTAAAATTGTGTTATGCAGGACATTGAATGCAAAATATTCGACCAGCAACGGAAACCTCCAGTCCTATAGGACCCCATTTTTTTTTTTTTTCTAGTTGTTTGCTTGACAAGACACACAACCATGAAGACAGCTTAAGAAGGGTTGCTTTGGACCTAATTCTCTAATGCTACGTTTTGGCACTGACGCTGCACTTCAGAAGGGCAACTTTACTATGGTAAAAGCCAATTAAATGAACAAAGAGATTCTTAGTCATTTTGTTATGTTTTAGACCAGGCCCACCAAAGGTCATAGTAAGTGTAAGTGGTTATAAGTGCTTTTTCATCCTCATCTTTCAGTAGTTTACTGTTATCAGTAGTTATCTGTGCAGAGCGATAAATTTAAATATCGGTCTTTTAAAACTAGGGCAATATGTTTTTTGCTTTGGACATAAAAGATGCTCTAGGTTCCATTTATTCCATTAAATAATTCAATGCACTTTCCTTAAACAGCATCTGTAAAACCTCTGTTTCTTCAGTTACCTACAACACAGTCCTCATTTCCCTTTCCCAGGAGCAGATTGCCTTGCATCAATATAACAAAAATGTACTTTGCATGCCAAGTAACCTTGCAGCTGGATAGGTCAAACTGCCACGAAGACACCACCTGCCACTTTTTATAGACTTGCTCTGTACAGAAGGTCACAGCTACTTTTCAGGTGAATTGAACCCTAAGGGCTCAGTAAGAATTTGTACCTTACCTTCTCCTTGAAAGGAGCTGAAGATGGAGATGGTGAAGCAAGCAATTTTAATCTGTGCAGGACTATTTGAAGAAAAAAAAAAGAGACCCTTAGCAATGATTATTTATACAGTATTAATTACCCAATTTGAAGCCTGTTTTACGCTTCCATCTGATAACATTAAGTAGGGTTTCCAACTTTTGTTCCAAAAACTTATCTGAATTTAGATTGCTTCAGGCACTCCTATCATTTAAATGCCCTTCCTGAACTATGAGTACCTTGTGAACAGATAATTTACATATATTTGAAGAGACCTTAATAACTCTTTCTGCACTGAGGTCCATGTTTTCTGTAGTTTTTTCACCTACCAGTTTTATGAAGTTGTAAACGGTGAAATTCAAACTTTAAGAAAGTAAAGATTGAACAAAATTATCAATGTACTACAACATGACAGTGGCAAAAAGAAATATATTGTGACTTCTATTAATAGATAAAAAATGTCTAAATACAGTGTCCCCCACCTCACTCTGTTTGTCTCATCTGTGTATAAAGTCCTATGTCCTAGATGGCAATCCCTTGGGGAAGAATCACCATTTATACCAGATTTCTTAAATAGGTTGAAATAATTTCTCACTAAAATATATCTCTAAAAGATATTTAATACTGGCCAGTCTCTTCGCGAACGAAGAACCGGGGAAGGTCTTTCCACCTTCCAGCCTGCGCATTGGATTTTTTAGATGAGACACAGTGTGCGCGGAACTGAGCCCACCCTTTAATCCTGAGGTTCGTCTGCCGGGGCCAAGCACGCTTGGACGGTGGCAGCGAGGTCCTCAGGACGTAGATGGATTGCCTTATGGGCTAACGAGCTCCATCTGCCCGGGGAGGGGCCCCGACCGGGAAACGAACCCGGGTCTCTGCAGTGACAGTGCAGTGTCTTTTCCCCTAGACTACCGGGGGCTCCCTATTTAATACTGAATATATAATGAATATGAATGAAACCCCAGACTTCTCTGTTTCTCCTCTCCACTTCTTTTCCCCTCAAAATGAACTCAGACATCACAGAATGGTCAGAATCAAAATCACAGATCAGGTCAGTGGCATTGTGAACACCACACAATAAAGGGAAAAAGTGCTGCAGGGAATTAGGTCTCACATGTTCTAGGATTTACAGCTACTCAGTCAATGTTCACATATGTTAGTTCACACTGAGAGCCCTGAAATCTGGTTGTGACACTTAGCATAAATGTCTCATGTGAGTAACCTCAAAACTTATGGACAAAATGAAATATATGATACAGAATCCAGAAACTTGAATGATTAAGGAAACATGCAGTTTTCATATAATCAGAATATAAGGTTCAGTGTTGTTCCACTCCTAAAATGATGAGAGCCTATGCTTTCAACATTCACAACAATAGTTATATTTGTTAATTGGTATATCTTTTTCTTTATTCACAGTATACAAATAATAAAGTCTAACCCTTGAATTAGAAATCATTTTAGAGAATGTATCTGTAAGATGGTAAAACTTGGGAATCTTTGGAAGTGCCTGGGACATAGGTTGACAGTAAAATGAGCATACGGAGAACAAGCTGCTCTTTGCCCTGGAGGTCTCTGAATCTGCAAGGATTAAAAAAATTGTCTATGAAAAGTGTTAGGAAGAAGAGAGCTTCAAGGAGGAAACCTATCAGAGTAACTCAGAGTAGTCATTTAATTTTTACAAGGTTAAATCTTGGAAAGAATCACTGCCTGACTTGCTCAGATCACACTGACAATGCTCATCTACTTGCCTGCTTTTGCCATAATGAAGAAATATCAAAAAAAGGGAGCAAGAAGCCTCAAATCTTAAAGCTTTTGGTATGCGAAGGCATCTCTCCAAAATGAATGTGACTTGGAAATTTAAAGCTCTCATAAGTGTCCATAAAACCCAGTCATCATATTCACTGGTATACTAGAAAGCCTTAAAAGCATTTGGTACTTCTTTTATAATCAAGCTTTTATATATGAAGAGTAATTTAACTGTCTTCACAGCACTTCTCCCTCCCAAAACAATGACAGGAAGAACACATTAGATATACTTCTACAATATTCTTTCTTTAGCAGAAATCACTAAGAGCTGCAACTGTTTAATGTCTTCCAAAGAAAGACTATTAAAGTATACAGCGTTACAATAAATTAAAGATAATGAAAGGATTGGAAAGTACTCAAAGTTGTGAAAAAAATAAAGAGGCTTCCTAGTTAAAAAAAATAGAAAAAAAGTCACAGAAAAATAACATGCTAAAGAATGAAATTTTAAAATTTTTAAAGTTTTTAAAGTGGGAGAATAACATCTAATGCAGCAGAAAAATATGAGGAACTTTTTAAACTGATAATTTTAAAGATGGACTTTATAGAATGCTCAAAGACAGCAATTTTCCCCAAGAACAGAGATAACAAGAATTTCTCAATGTTTTTTTTCCTCACTACCTGAAACCATCCAATGAAATTTTAAATAAACGAATTTTTGCATTTCTTTTTCATATTGAAACACTTGAAACTTTTCTCATTTTTCATATTTCCTTGAGATATTTCTTTAAAACCTTATCAGAACAGTTGCAGCTTCAAAACAGTAACCAGCATAATAATAATAATAATAATAATAATAAAGAAAGTTTATTTTTATTCTTTTATAAATTCCAAAAAGAGAAGATAAAAACTCTGGTGGGCTAAAAAAATGATGGGCTGAAAAAATAACCTTTACATGCAAAGAGATATAGATAATTTTTCATTTTTTGAGGAGATACATAGAATACATTGATCTTCTTCCAGTATCCTTTAGAGAAACAGCTTCATAGTTCAAGTATTTACACACACACACACACACACACACACACACACACACACACACACACACATTCATTTTAAATCAGTTCCATTATTTTTAACAACTTTAAATCCTATTTCCAGTCACATAGATAAATCACACAACACAATATGTACACAATGGCAGAAACATAACACCACAACATGGACTTCATACTTAATATTAAACAAGCCTGCAACATTTTTTCGGTCAAGGCTTTGTATTTGCTTCATCAGACCTTATATTAACATCAGAACAACACCAATTAATGTGTCAACAACAATTAAAGTCAGTCTTTTGATAAATTAGTTAAATTTATCCCTTTCAAAAATATTCTGAAGAAAATTGTTTTTGTATTTAATAATGCTATCAGCCTGTATTTAGACACTCACAGACAAATAAATGGTGAGGCCCTGTATTTTTAAAGACATAAAATAGAGTTTTCTAATTGTTTTACTAGTAGTATATTATAAAAGTAATTTGTTACTAAAATTAATTATGAACTTACAATACAATAAAATGATGGCACTTGATTTTTTTGTTTATGTCAAATTCCTGTGTGGAAAATGATAGCTTATCCATGTTATACCACTATGATACCAAAAATGTAGTTACACAATTTACTAAAGAAACACTGATTAGTCTTGTTTCCATAACCAGAGTCATGCTTTTATGTATATTAAATTACATATATGGAAGATACACAGAAGAAATTCCTTACTGTGAAGGTAGTGAGGCACTGAAACAAGTTGCCCAGAAAAGCTGTGGATGCCCCATTTCTGAAAGTGTTCAAGGTCAGGCTGGATGGGGCCTTGAGCAACCTGTTCTAGTGGGAAGTATCTCTGCCTGTGGCAGCAGGGTTGGAACTTGATGATCTTTAAGGTCCTTTCCATGATTCCTTGATTCTATATCCAGAGCACCTGAGGAGGAAAAGACAGCACAAATTGTTAACTCTGATGTCTCTGTTCTTCACTCTGGTCCATCATGAGGCTTTTTGGATTCCAAATGTACCTCTGAATAAATTCAGTATTAAGAATCTAAATAATATTATAATATTTCAGCCAGGTGTTAAATGGCAAATGTGTACAATTACAAATATAGTTTATAATAATATTGAATATAAACAAAGAAATTCAGTTTCTTAGAGATAATAGACACAAATCCATTATTTTTTATTTTTCTGTTTTTTTTTTTTTTAACTGACAAGGATTCCAAAGCACAGAAATTTAAAATTCAAAGGTCCTTTTTACATGCAGAAGTATGTGATGTTCGCCTTTGCTGAAATTTTTGACTGCATGAAAACGTAGAATTATAACCATCTTTTTTGGAAAGTTTGTTATAATTTTATCCTACTTGTCACTTTAAATAAGGATTAAATTGCACCCAAAAGAAAAAAATGATAACAAAGAGTTCAGGAAAAAAAGGTGCCACAGAAAGAATTTATATATATATATTTTGCTATCTATAGGAAGAAAAAACTAAAATTAGAAAAGACTAAAGAAACACCTTTCAAGCTAAAAACTTTTTTAAAGTTTCTTAAATCTTATTAAAACCATCTAGAGACTGAAGAAAGAAAAGCACTTTGAAATGACAACTTCCTCTTCTCTCTTTTGTAGTTAGTAGGGGGTCTGAATCTCAAGCATTATTATTCAGTGTTTTCTTTTGTTTTGTTAAGTCTTATGAAGAAAACTACAGCAGATTCAAGCTTTAGTGAACATAATCTCATACCAAAGGACTCTTGTCCATTAAATCTTTCTTCAAAAAAACAAAGATCTAAGCCCTAGCTCACTTACCAGCCCTGAACACACAATTCATATAGTAAAACAACAGAAGATTAAAATGGTTTTACTAGACACCATTTACATGGCCAGGTTTTGGTGTGGGGGGAAGGAGACTTTTGGAGTGCTTTCTGTGAGAACCTGCCAGAAGCTTCTCCCATGCCCAGAAGAGCTCCAACATGGACCCACCTCTGGCCAAGGCCAAGCCAATCAGGAATGACAGTAATAAGTCTGTGATAACATAGCTAAGAAGGAAAGAAAGTTATTATGCATATGTAATTGCAAACAGAGAAGGGTGGAGTGATAATATGTGAGAGGAAAAACTCTGCAGACACCAAGGTCAGTGCAGAAGGAGGGGGGAAGAGGTGCTCCAGCAGCTAGAGCTGAGGTTCCCCTGCAGCCTGTGGTGCAGACCATGGTGAAGCAGCCATGCCCCTGCAGTCCATGGACATCCATGGGGATGCAGAGATCCACCTGCAGCTCATGGAGAGAGTAGACCCATGCCAGAGCAGGTGGATGCCTGAAAGAGGGCTGTGAACCTGTGGGAAGTCCATCCTGCAACAGGCTTCTTGCAGGGACCTGCTGATTTGTGAAGAGAGGAACCCATACTGGAGCAGGTTTCCTGGTAGGACTTGTGACTCTGTGGGGGACCCACACTGGGGCAGCCTGTGCCTGAATGACTGCACCCCATGGAAAATGACTCACTTTGCAGCAGTTCATGGAGAACTGTTGCCCATGGGATGGACTCATGTTGGACAAGTTTGTGGAGGACTGTCACCTGTGGGAGGGAGTCCACAATGGAGCAGGGGAAGGACTCTTCTGTCTGAGCAGCAGCAGAAACAAACTGTGATGAACTGACTGTAACCCACATTCTCTGTCTCCCTGTGCTGTTGTGAGCTCGGGAAGGAGGAAGGAGTGGAGGGAATGTGTTTTTAAAATTTACTTTACTTCTCATTAACCTGCTTTGATTTGGTTAATAATAAATTCAGTTAATATGCCCAAGCTGCATCGGTTTTGCCTGTGATGGTATTTCAATGAGTGATCTCTCACAGTCCCTTATCTCAACTCATGAACCTTTGTTATATTTTCTCTCCCCTCTCCAGATGACGAGGGTACTGCTAGAGCGGCTTTGGTGAGTGCCTGGCATCAAGGGTCAACCCACCGCACCAGTATCTTACACAGTCATTCTTTAGTGGTAAAGTAGAATTCTTTCTGTGCAGAAAATAAAGAATAACAATGAATAACAAATCAAATTAACGTTACTGTTGACAGAAAGAATATGAGAAATGTCTGCTGTAGTAGCTCAAAACAGATTTAAAAGATTGCCTGGTGAAACTGAAGACCACAGTCAGGAGCATTTTAGATTACCATGGAGCATATTTTGGCAACTTATTTTGGAAACTGAATTGAATACAGAGTTTTAAAGAAGCGAGATCACTGGATGAATAATTCACTCTATAACTTTATTTAAGTATAGTGCCTGATCAACATGGGGTTAAGCAAAAATTAATCTTTAGATTAAATAAGTGAATTAGTACACTTAAAGGTGCTGATAAAAATCATAGATTTTCTATACTATAGGAGCTCCACACTCTACTAGATTTCCTATATCCTATATATGCAGCATAAAGACTAAGCCACACCTTCAAATAAATCTCAGTGTAAGGAAACAATGAATTGTCTGGAATCCTAGTGCCTCTGATCTGATACAGACCCACATTTTATTTTCTCTTTTGAGCTAGCTATGTTGTTTATATAGGACTTTTACAGTTTTGATTTTAAAGGCTGGAGTGGGATAATAGAGTTATGAGAAATACATTGTGTCTGATGGTCTAGCAACATTTGAAACATGTCAATGCCAATACATTTTCTTAAAATAATGTTAAATTCATCTAGCACTAGGAAAGGGAACAAGTCTTAAAGGCTCACAAATCAGAGATGAAGAGGAAATAGCCAGGATCAGCAAAGCTAATTTTTTTTTAAAGTATAAGTCTACCTATAGATTTTCTTAGTTTTAGAATTCTCCAATGTGAAAAGTTCATTCATTTCTACCTAATGTAAGTGCATTGGCCATAAAACTGGAAAGCATTCTTTTTCCAACATGGAAGCAAATAAAATGATTTAATGACTCACTTCAGCTTTGACTTTGATCTTGTCTGAAAAATCTAGACAGTATTGCAGAATTATTTTGCCTGTACTTTGCTTGAGAGAAGTGTTACACCCACACTATGTTAATAAAATTTATTTTATAATTCCAGATGGTTGTGTAGTTGTTCTTGATTCCATTTTGTCCTGCTCCCCCAAAACGTGTTGCTCAGATTGATACATTCAAATTCGGTACATTTTTCCACCAAAACTGGAGCTATAGTTTAGGAAAGCCATAACTGTAACTGGAAAATCTGATGTGTAAAGCACTGTAAAAACTTATTTTTTGAACAGTCCCATATAATTTTCCAAAGAAATAATAAGAAAACACAACCCCCCTAAACTGCTAATCTCCCCTAAAAACTAAAATATTATAACAGACCCTACTGCTGGTTAAACGATATTTTAATTGGGAATGACGAATTAGAGACATATCTGTGGAGTAAAATAATCTCATTAAAGTTATGTAATTGAGTCAATGTTAAGGACAGCCTTGATACTGAGTCATACTTAGGCAGCTTTCTAAAAGAACAGATCCTCATGGAGTTTTTTGAGATCTCTTTTAATTTGAATACTTATGAGTAAAATTGTTAAATTTTGTAGGAAGGTGTTGATTTTCTTAAACCTTCTGACAGAAACCAGGCAGATTTCCCAGGATAAGGTTTCTTGCCAGCAAGCCTAACTCTGGCAGTCTGAAAATGTCAACTATCTGCCATGAAACTGGATACCTCATTACCTAGGAGGTCTATCTTTAGCCAGGATACTCCATGAAGAGAGGGTTTCTTGTTAGGATATTCAGGAGATCTAAATCCTGCAGCTGAGCTGGCAGGAAGCTTTACATTTCTGATGTTCTGGCAGCATCTGCTAGAATAAGATTTCTTTGGGCTTGGACTCATTCAGCTTCAGGAAGCTGAGACTTCAGATATGCAGTGGGCATTTTATTTCCAAGTTAAAAACCCTAAATATCAGCTGTTTTAAATTCTATAAAAGATATCACTGTGTGAAAATTTCATGAAGGAATGGATTTCTGAATCCTTGTTCATAGAATTTCTGTGGTTACCAAGTGTTAAAAAGCACAATATGAATAATAAAGACAAAAACAATTTAAATAATCATATTAAAATTTTGTTTGCCTTAGAATATTTGAACTTACATCACTCTTTTTCCAGATACACATATAACTTTGACTTTTCAACATACTATCAGCCCATTTCAAGATATTTCCTCTTTGTGCTAAGAGGATCAGAGAGCAGATTTCAGCAGGTCAGGTGTATGTTGACATGAATAGGAGATTTCAGTGCACTCATCATCTCTGGAGAACCTACTTTTCTTATTCATTGATTAGTGAAAAAAGAATTTAATTGTATTTAATTGTTTTATACCACAGTTATGTCCTGATTATGATGATGAGTCTGGAAGGAAAATATATGGTTTTATGAGTTAAAATCCTTCCTAATATCATAGTCTTCATATGAGGTTTTTAAATTAAAATAGATTAAAATAAATTCAAGCTGTGAGTTCAGTTGATCTCTCTTTCTGTTTCCTTATTATTACTGTATTTTGGTTACACAAAAGTGCTGTGAAGCATCAGCCTGATAAACATAATTGTCACTAGGACCTGGGGGGGAGGAATAGAGGAGGCACAGTTATGACCTGCCCCTGAAGGTAAGGGTAACTTAGGTTCTTGTTAATAGATCCCTTGGGGTGAATTAGAGTGAAACAACACTGGTGTTTATATACATTTGTATATATATAGGGTTTATTTTAAAACAATTTGGTTGCAATGGAAAGGAGATATGTAGCCATTTTATTTCTTATCTGTAGAAATAGAGCGATACAAAAGCATTAAAATAACACCTAAGAAAATATACAAGGGAAATGAAGAGCAAGAAAGAAATGGTAAGAGTAGAAAGGCATCACCACCTGTGGATCCAGTGATGAGACTTGATTGTGGCAATTGCAGTGTCTGTTGGTCAAAGTGGTGGTCACAGTCTTGATCTGTTGAGGGTGGATGAAGCCTGTGAAACATAAAGTTCAATGAGAGTTGGGGCAGGGAAATAAAAAAGGCATGAATAGTGTGAGATCTAAATCTATCAGTCTATAGGATTCTCACTGTGAATGCATTTTATGAGTAGATATATGTAGCTCTTTATTTTAAAGAAGTTCTTGCCACACTTGAAATATAATTAATTTTGGTGCCTACAGTGTTTCTGCTCTCTATCACATTTTGGACTGGTAATTTGCTAGTTTCACCAACAATATAAATTCAGTCCTGACAGGACTATAACCTTCAAATAGGGGTTATGTGTCCATTATGCAATCCATCTATTTCCAATTTTCCCATCTTCTCTATATACCCATGAAAGCACAGAGGCATAAACACAGTGAAGACAGTTTCTCTTCTCTTAGTTCATAGTAATATTTGAAGTGATTCTAATAGGGAAAGTAAACATATCAATCTGTAAAAGACAGAAATGTCACTTGATATTGCATAGCCTTTGGTAATCCTTCGGTCTACTAGGCTGAAAAAATCATACTTCTTCACAACTGACTAAAGTAAGAAGGAAAAGGGAAAACAAATTCTCCACTTAAATTTCAGAAGAAGAAAATATGCTTTCGCTTCCATTTTTTTCTTTCTCTAAGGAGCTGCTTTGTCAGGCTTACTATCTCATCCATAGGTTTCTGATGTCCTGCCTTTGCAGTAGGTCAGTACTTACAGTTGAGTAGTCTTGCTGAACCATACCTACTTCATATGACGTAATTCTTTCATCTCTTTTCTCCTCTTACCTTTTTAAACACTAAGCATTGCACTAAAAATCCAGAAAACAGAAGCAGAAAATATGGTTTGGAAGTTCTGGGTTTGTAATTAGGAAGAGAATGAAAAGTTGAAGTATAGTCTAGTACTTGTATAGTTGTAAAATAAACAGAGGAAAATGGTATGTCTCACGTTCATATTAAGATTGAGACGTGACCTTGGCTAGTGGAGTGGAGGTGTCCTTGATTGTATCAGTAACTGGAGTAACTCATTGCTTTGCTTCTGTTTTGGTTTATATTTAATTTTTTTTTTTTTTTTTTTTGGTCAGGTCTCAAAAGTGTAAAGTGTCTTTATATTTTTCAGAAGACACCTCTTGTGTTTTATTTCTTAGGCTTTAATTGGTTTTTATGTATTTGCCTTACTTCAAGACACAGTCAATATCTTTAGATGTTTCTTCCCTGAAGGAACAGGAAGACTTGCTTAGCAGTACTGAGGGGAAACAAACAAACAAACAAACAAACACCACCACAACCACGCCCCCCCCCAAAAAAACCAATCCACAAACCAAAACAGAACAACAAAAAAAAAGTTAACAAAAAAATGTGACCTGAGCAGCTAAAAACTGTTCAGAATATTTAAAGCTATGTGCTTTAATATATTTGATATGTGTATTAAATACACACATATTTGCATTTTCAATTAGCATAATCTTTTCAAAAAGGCAATAATTATTGCAGGTAAATGAACATGAGTTCTAACAAAAAGAAATAACTATTTTACAATGAGGATAGGTTATAGGTTTTTAAGTTTTTAAGATAGGTTATAACCTTTTAAGTACAGTTAGGAAATACAGATATTATGAAACAAAACAGAAAAGTAAAAAATATACTTTAAAGGAAGATTGTTACCCTAAGCATACCATTACACTGTTAAACTCCTGTCTCTGTGAAAATTTGCTTTTGAAATCCTCTCATTTAACAAGACAAAAAATTGCAATCCTTCATTACAATTACACCAACACAGATTTTTCTGAAAATTTATAAAATTTTTATTGCCTGAAAATTTATTTTGCTATAGACTTAAATTTTTTTCTTTTACTGTATGTTACTACTTAACAGGCCCCTAGAGAAGTACGCATTTCGGCACCAGTAACTACTCTTTCCTTTTTTGCTGAAGCTGCCTATCGTTGTCAAAAAACCTGTACAATTAGATTAACTATTTAAAGAACATATATAATTCTTACATTCAGTTACTTGTTCTAATTTTTTTTTTATTCTTAAACTAAGTTTCAAAAAGCAAATATATTAACCTACTTCAAACTAGTAGAAATTACCTACAGGAAGTGTCCTGAAAATATTAAGTGCTAATTTTATCTCTGTAGTCCGCATGAATTGTATGAAACTAGGAATATAATTCCAAACTGTTTCACTGATCAATATTTTGTTGAGGTGACAGGGATCACTGAAGAGTCCGTAAGTCCTGAGCAATATAAATGTCAACCTTTTTAATGCCTTATCTAATCTTTTAAGAACTCTAAGGAACGAACAAATTGTATTTTACTGGTAAATCTCAGTATCTATAATATTACTGCTACTATTATACCAATTATGATGGCAACACAAACTTTGGTTGCCTTTTTGTCTACTCAAAAGTATATCAAAGAGGTCATACCTTTGTGTTTCATTTCTTCCTGGGGCTGTTTGTTGTTGTTGTTCTTTATAAAAATGACTTCTTCATAACTAAGCCTTATTTATTATTTTATTTTAAGATATATTGGAAGAAGAGCAGACTTATATAGTGTGGTCTGATATGTTTAGGCTCTTCAAACCTCCATCTTAATATTTTTTTACATTTTTTAAGGCTTTATCAATCTAGCCAATTTTCTGCCTCTTTTTTTGTTTGTTTGTTTGTTTGTTTGTGGTTTTTTGTTTTTGTTTTGTCTCTGCAAGCTTGTATGCAGGCTGTCAGCAAAGTTTTTGGAACTGTTCTTGTATCTATCTCTTATCTATCAACAGAATGATTTAATATCTGATTTCTATCTTCATTATTATTAGCCAGAATAAAACCAGTTAGGGTATGTTCTTATATAAACAGACTCTTCATATTTTCCTATATGAATAACTCATAGATTGTCTGACATTCTCACTTGATCACTTTAAAATTACTTTGGCTTAGATTAAGTAGGGAAAAATCACATAGGTAGTACAGCTTAGACATGACATTTATTGAAAGTGCAGTACAAAATGTATTTCTCTAAAAGCTGAGCAAAAATTAAAGTTTTGTTACACAAAGTGGTGTACTGTATATATGGTAACAGAATGTCTTTGTCACAAAAAGCTTGAAAAATAATAAACGTTTACTACCCCAAAAATTATAAATAAATTGAATTCTTTAAAGAATATAATCTAAGACCTTGATTTTGCTGACCTAAATCAGTATGAACACTTATACATGGAAATGCATTGAAACTAATAATGATAGACTACATGAGATAAAAATTTTTTGAGGTCTTCTAATAGTCATAAAAGGAAAAAGATTGATATCTTAAAAAAAAATCTGATAAAAATCTTTTAAACTGCTTATGTGGTAGCCCACTGCTTTTGATACCTGAACACTTATGTAAACCAAATCACACCCAAATGAATAAAAACATTTTTTTTTACAGAATATAAGAAAGTATAATAAAATTGAAGATGCATGAAGAAAAAAAAGTGCCAAAGAAGGTCCTATAAAAGACAGTATGCTCTGCTACTTGCAAAACAACACAAAAAACCGCCACAACAAAACAAAACCAAATCACAAAAGAATTTATATGAAAGAAAGAGTAATTACTAAAATCAAAATGGAGGGCACAGGCAAACCAAGATGAAATCTTTGGAATGTTACTGAGATTTTGCATTGTTACTAAGATTTTGCAACATATATATTTTCCTTCATGGAAGATACTAACAAGGTTAGGCAAATACATATTTGACTAAGTATTTGTATGGGGTTTGCATGGTGAGGTTTTGGTAGTGGGGGGCTGCAGGGGTGGCTTCTGTGAGAAGCTGCCAGAATCTTCCCACATATCTGACAGAGGAGTGGGGAGGAACATGTTTTTAAGATTTAGTTTTTCTCTCTTATTATCCTACTCTGATCTTGATTGGTAATAAATTAAATTAATTTCCCCAGGTTAAGTCTATTTTGCCTGTGATGGTATTTGGTGAGTGTAAGAGACTTAAGGATCGCAATTGCCTCAAACTCTGTTTAAGACGACAGAGAGAATCGTTTAACCAACAGAAAAAGAGAACTATGTAGCCAATGAGCATTGGTTCCTTTGTTTGCTGAAAAGTGTAAATAGTGAAAAGTTTTGAATGACCTCAGGACCATCTCCACCAAGAAGCCCAAGATGAAGAGGACCAATCGGATGCCACCTAGATCTGGTGGTGATATCTTTCTACTTAATCTGTGTCTCTCTCAGTCTCTCTTTTACTCCTTTTCTATTTCTTTCTAGCTTTTGCTACCTCACATTTACCACACTATTGACTTTAGCATACGGTCTCATTTACACCT
Source organism: Empidonax traillii (assembly GCF_003031625.1). Classification (NCBI taxonomy): domain Eukaryota; kingdom Metazoa; phylum Chordata; class Aves; order Passeriformes; family Tyrannidae; genus Empidonax; species Empidonax traillii. The sequence continues at coordinate 470,669 of NW_020955409.1, forward strand.
TAATTTGGGTAGAAGCATCTCTCAATAACTGGATCATAACAGTGAGTGACCTCACACTGTCATATTGATCTCACCCTGCTGTATTTTCTCTCACCTTTCCAGTTCAGGAGGAGGAATGGTAGAGTGGCTTTGGCGGTCACACAGTGTACAGCCAGGGCCAACCCAACACAGTATTGTAAAACACATGCTCATCTTGTTAACTTTGTGGGGTTTTCCCCTTTTGAAAATACATATAAATAGAAAGACACTAACTTTGATATATATAAGATTAGAGTTGCAATTGACCAAGAAAGTCTGGTGAAAAGTTGTGGTTGGTGGGAAATTTGGGAAAAACTGAAACATGTTGAAATACATAAGAATCAGAAAAATATGTGCTGACATACAGAGTGTGAGAACAGGCGCTGCTCTAAATGTTCGGAAAGAATGTTCTGGCTGACTCAAATTTTTGCATAACCCTCTTGAAGTATTGTCAAGGGAAACAGTCCTCAGATAGTTTGTCAAATTTACCTGAAAGTAAGAAGTCTGTTAAGAAATCTCAGAGTGAGCTATCACAGTGACTAAACACAGAAGACACAGGCTCTTAACTGTCTTTGTCATTGACACATCATGACATGACACAGGTATGTACTGTATCAGTCAGAATCCATTTATCTTTTCACAGTTAAGAGCTGCTGAACTAAAAATACAATTTTGGTGTTAGCCATTTGTTAAAATTAAAAACCCTCAAAAAAAAAAAAAAGACATTTGAAGTTAGCACATACAGCACATACATCATTAAACTATATCTGTATTTCACTAGTTTCAAAGACTTTGCTTCTGATATTATTATTCAGGTCTCTAAAATCTTATAATCAACTAGGTTAGACAGAGAAAGCAACAGACATAAGCATATGACTGTAAGGATTACAAATTTGAAACACAGTTTATTTAATGATTTAGTACTGAATAGTCTTTATTTTAGACACCCTGTTGTTGTCCAGCTCAGAGTATGAAGATATCAGTGTGCCTTTGGACTGCCTTGAACCTTTGTGTGAGAAGAGTAAAAAAAAAAAAAAAAAGAGAACACCTGATCATTTACAATAATCAAAATGTATTTTCTCAAGAATAAACTTATTCAGATTCTGAGAAAAAGATTGCCTGTCAAAAAGAATGGGCTTTGGAAGCCTAGAGATACTGTTTAATGGAGCAGTATTTTTCCTACTGACTGTTCATTGCCCCTTGGCATGGACTAATCAGATATAGAGACAGGATGCTTGAATTTTAACATGATTCTGAGCCTTTTAAATTCACAATTAGTCATTGAACTGACACCAAGTATATCAATGCAGACAATTTATTCTGATGTAAAACTGGCTGGAGAGTTTCTTTTTAAAAGAACTATGACTTGTAGCACAGTTAAGTGTTCAGGTGAGAAGTACGTATATATAAGAAAAAGAATCTAGTATTTACTTTTGGTGATCTGTAAAGAATAAGTCAGTTTTTATACTCTGTGTGTGTACACTGAACTAACATCAAAATTAATATTCCAAATAAAGATTTTTATTATTATTATTATTTGTTTTGGGGTTTTATTTTTTGTTTTGGCTTTGTTGTTTGTTTGTTCATCATTTTGTTTGGATGGTTTTCTTGGTACATAAAAGAAAGACCAGAAAATGTGACCTGACAGAAGCTGTAAAGTAGGGGGAAAAAATCTGTTATTGATTAGACCAATGGTAAAGAATTCAGGAGTCTCCATTGTGTCCTTGACTCTATTACTGATTTCATTGGGGTCTTAAGAATGATTTGTTTGAACTTATTGCATCTGTGTGCTTACGTCTTTAAATTCTAGAGTAAGTATAGAAGATTGTACAGGGTTATGAAACCTGGACTAAATGTTAGGGGAGTCAGTCTGCTTCTAAAGAAAGTGAGGTAGTGCCAGAGGACATAATGCATCTTCGTTCTGTTGTGACAGTACTTTATTTTGAAAGTGAACCATTATGAAGTGGAAGATTGAGTTCTATAAATATTTGAGCCAAAAATCTTTGTTTTTTGGTTTTCATACTGTTGGATGATTATTTTACCTTTTTTTTTATTTAATTTTTTTTCAAATTTTTTCCACCATTGTATGTGAAAAGAGTCTCTATCGTTTTCAAGTACAAAACTTTATGCAAAATATGATAGATTTAAAAATTTTGCTTTGTAGTTTGCAGAAAAGGCATTTAATAAAAAAAAAATAATTTCCCCAGGAAATTTACATTTGCTAAATAAAAGTACACCTGATTTTGTGTTTTTATAATATACATAGGAAAGATTTTGCTTAAATCTCTTTAACTAAGTTTTGAGTTAATGCAGTTTATATTCTGAATCTCAGATTGAAGTTTTTTGCCTTGTATTTATGATTTAAATCATAACATCTATAATGTCTATACAATAACTTATAAATATTTGTTACTGATGTGATCTGGTTACTTGGGAAAACTAAAATTATCATCTCTTCAATCTGCTAAGGTCAAACAAATAAAATAAATAAGACCATGGATGTTTGTTTTACTTGAATGAACAATTCATTCAGAATTAACACATGACTTTCTATAATTAAAAAAACAAAACAAAACATGACACTACAAATTCCAAATTGCAAATTGCTTATCCACAACTTTAGTCTTGTTGTTGCAGTCTGTATTAATTCATTTGCAGAGATCCTTTTATTAATTCTAATTTGAAACACATTTGGTACAAGTCAACAATACTGACTAAAAGTATAAGTTCTTATTTTCTGAGTTCTGTGGAATAAGGTAGGGGATTCGTGCTTGTAACTCTGTTTTCAATAAATGACCTCAGCTGACCAAATATTGTATATAGCATATGTTTGCATTTAGGTAAACCTATGTTTTAAGGAGCATTGCTAGAGGATCCCAGGTATCCAGTTTCCTGTTGATTAAAATAGCTGGTGATATATTTTTTGCCTGTGTTTGTGCAACACAATACTTTTCACTGAGTTCTAGCCACTTAAGTTGTTAATTAAATATTCTCTAATGATTTTTGTGTGCATTGCTACAATTTTCAAAGGTACTGTTCATAAACTTGCCTCAGCATCTCTGGTGCTTCTCTGCCTTTTTATCATCATGGCTAGGTTTCTCAAACGAAGATTTGAGAAGGGCTCTACCCACGCTTGCTACAAGTGCGCTGATGGCTAAAAAGGCCAATGCTGTGGTTATCCAGTCAGTCACAATGATCATCTCATCGAGTGTGAGCATATGAATCTTGCCCAGAAAATCATAGGAACAAATTACAGTAAACCTAGTCTCAGCAAAACCAGAGTTATTTATTTGGAACAAATAATTACTTTTTGGAACAAAAACTAAAAAAGAAAAGATACATTTAAATTTACTAACAACAGATATATACTTCAGTCTTATGAAATGAAAAACTCACATTTTTATATATGAAAAGTATTCTAAAAGCTGAAAAAAATTAATCATCAAACATTAAGTTGTTCATTGATTCAAAGTTCCAGTTTTCAGATGACACCTTATTCTTTAGGACAAAAGAGATCATTCTACGAGCCTGAAATATTTTTTCCCACAGTTACTACTGTGTTAGGTAGTAATTTTTATGACTTTCTGTAATACTTTTACTCTCATTAAACCTGGAAATTCCTTACCTATATTGTTTCCTTTTAGTTATTTCACTGGATATATGCTATAAAAATAATCTGACATCACTGTATTGAACACCATACTCAGTTCCTGTAGGAGGCAGTCTTTATCTTTCCGTTTAACTGAAACGCAATCATTGACAAGGCCATAAGGCAGCAAAAACATTTATTAAATTAATACATTGGTCTTTGAACACTGCATGATGCTGCAGCATCTGTCACAGATTCCTTCATGCACCAGTAGGTGAAGAATGGAGGGTGTTTTGGCTGCGGTCTCTAATATGACATCCACCAGAGAGTAGATATAATAGAGGAAGAAGAAAGCTGGCAAAGGGCTTGTGGTGATAACTTTCACATAGAGGAAATGAGACACTCCTTGCTGACTCTGTTATACAGTTCTGCACTATTCCCTGCCCCATTTGGCCTGTTTCTTGATGGGAAATGCTTTATTAAATATTGGTACTGTAATTCAAAATACCGATGCCTTGTTTCTAATTAACAGAAAATTCAATGCAGATGTGAATTTTTTTCTACCTGTTTATGGCTTGAAGAAGATGGTAAACTGTAATTCAGCTTGACTAACAGTTCAGAAGGTGTTTCACTTTCCTGATCCTACATTATTATTCTGCAAGATAGTCTTGATCCTACCTGATCAATGAGAAAAAAAGACAAGTGTAAAGTGTTGTTCTACTAAAATGTAATAAATCACTTTCATTAAGCTTTATTTGAGACACAGAAAATTTATTAAAAATTATCCAAGTGCTCCTTCCTAAGCTGTTGAACTGTTACACATGTAAAAGAAAAAAAACTATCAACTTTATGCCCTTGGATGATTATGTCAACAGAACAAACAAATACTTCTTTTTAAGTTAATTTAGTTATAGAACATTACATATTTGGAAGAATTTAAACTGGCAACAAATCTGAAAAACAAATATCTTTTTCTAGTCTTCTAAAGAAATTAGTATTAGGCATATCTTGCAAAATGAGCTGCAATCCATGTGTCTTCTTCATACTAATTCTCTACATTTCCTCTGCAGCCACGAAGAAAAATAGAATCTTATCAAATTCATCATCTGACTTGTTTTAGATGTCTGTTTCAGAGTTAATTAAATAAAATTTGATACATACTTATTCATCACCATCAACTAAAAAGGAAGCCTAGAACACTTGTTCAGTTTTTTACTTCTAAATTTTATCTCTGTAAAAGTTATATAGGATGAATAGAGGAGGCTTAAATATGTAAAGCATTCTCTATCTTTTTAGGGTAAAAGAATCAATTGTTTATAAGAACTACAAGATGAGCACTGAATTAGAATTTTTTTATTAGAATGTTACTATTTTTTATTAGAATGTTAATATTTTTAAATATACAAATATTAAGAAGTTGCATCAAATGTGATATTAATAGAAATTATGCAGTTTCATTATTCTCAAGCACAGTTCTTGAAGCTTTCTCATCTACAAAAATTGTACCTGCAAATGAACAAACCCAATAGTTTTCTTCATGTGAGACTTTGATTTCAACTTCCACATCACTTACTTTAATTACCCAATCCCATTCTGAAATGCACATCCTCTGCACACAATATTTATCCCTCAGTCAACACTTAATCAAAAAACAATAAATATCATGGTGACAGTATAACAGTGTTTTAGAATAACACATATAAGCAGAGGAGACAGTCAATTGGGATAATTGTTTTACCTTTCTTTTCACAAACCACTGAAATGAGATGGTGTTATATAGTAAAATCTTCTGCTTTTCTGATTTGTTTTTTCCCACATTTTTTCAGCTACGTCTGAAAAAAAGTAAACCTTTTGGAGTGATAATTCTATTTAATTTCAATGACAAAGTGTTATGAACTTAAAAAGAAACAAAATGGAACAGCTAAAGTATCCAGCCAGAAAGTCCTTACATGTGAATCTGTAAACATCAAGGGACTGAGGGTTCCTCCTGCTCATCAGGAAAAGCCTGCAAGAAGAGGATTACAAGACTTGATTCTGAGTCTTGATGAAAGAAAATACTACAGGTGCACTGATTATACTGTGATAAAGATAACTTTCTTCAAAGTAGCTGGTATGGGGTTATGCTTTAGATTTGTACTGAAAACAGTGTTGAACAGGGATGTTTTACCAATTGCTGAGTAATGCTGACACAGCATCAAGGTCCTTTCTACTTCTCACCCCACCCCAGGGGCAATCAGGCTTGGGGTGCACAAGAAGTTTGGAGGGGACGCAGCTGGGATCTGCCCCACGTTGACCCAAAGGATATTCCAT
>NW_020955409.1:476819-478981 GCF_003031625.1 Empidonax traillii
TTGTACTGAAAACAGTGTTGAACAGGGATGTTTTACCAATTGCTGAGTAATGCTGACACAGCATCAAGGTCCTTTCTACTTCTCACCCCACCCCAGGGGCAATCAGGCTTGGGGTGCACAAGAAGTTTGGAGGGGACGCAGCTGGGATCTGCCCCACGTTGACCCAAAGGATATTCCATACCATTTGACTTTATGTTCAGCATATAAAGCTGGGGGAAGAAAGAAAGGGAGACATTTGGAGGGATGAGCTTGTCTTACGAAGTCAGCGTTGTGCGTGATGGAGTGCTGCTCTCCTAGGGATGGCTGAACACCTCCCTTCCCATGGGAAGTGGTGAATGACTTATTTGTTTTGCTTTGCCTATGTGCGTGGCTTTTGCTTTACCTTTTAAACTGTCTTTATCTCAATCCCCAAGTTTTCTGACTTTTCTGCTTCTCTCTCCACTCCCACTACGGGGGTAGCAACTGTGTGGGGTTATTTGCTGGCTGGGTTTAAACCACAGAAATAACTAATGCACTAACAGGAAAGACATTATAGCCATGCTGTATGTACATCAGTTCTTAAGTGTATTAGTTTATTTGTGTATTAGGTACATTGAAAATTAAAATTTGCACATAGGAAAGTCTCATGAGCAAAGCATCCTTGACTTGAGGAACTTCACTCAATTTAATTAGTTATAAATTAACATGAACTTTTAATTACTTATTCATGTATTAACCAGGAGTTAATTAAACTAACACTTTAAAAAACTATTTTTCTATCCACACCTGAGGCTCAGGTTCAGTCCATCGCTTCTCTCCCCATTCCTCATTTAACTCCCTTTCTTTTCACCACATATGATACTCTCCCTTCCAGGACCTTTGGTGATGTAATGGTCAGTGCACAGTAGTTTCTTTCTGTTGTCCCTTCCTTCTTACTGTTGTCCTGCTCCAGCATGGGTCCTTCACAGGCCAAAGTCCTTTTGGGGTAGTCCTTGATGTCACATGGTTCTTTCACAGACTTCAGTTTCTCAGAGTGGTGCACTGAGAGTGGAGTGGAGCACTTTTTCTTTCAAGAGTGCCTCCTTCCAAAAGGCCATCTTCAGTCAGGTACCCAAACAATATGCCCTTCCACATTCCTCCAAACCCATTTCTTTACTCACCTCTTCACAGATACTTTTTGAGGGTCCTCCTGTCTCTTTTAATTTTTCTTCTTTTTGTTGTCTCCTATCCCTAGCAACTGCCATCCTTCCCTTCCTTAAGCACACCTGACCAAAGGCTTTGTGTACTCCTCTGGCTGATTGAAGGTTTGGGACATGATGGACCATTTCCAATGTTTTTGGAGTCATCTAAAACCTGCTCTGACTGGCACAGGAAAGCTCATGGCCTCTGTCCACACAGGGATCCCCAGCAACTGTTACCAAACCCTGCTTTTTATGCCTAATACAGAGCCATATCTTGTGTTCATGTTGCACATGTTCTGTTTTCACAATCCTATAGAGACATGCATGAATGCACAATTTTTCTACAGTTTATTCAATAACTGAGCACAGATCGATTTTGTTGTTTCATTACTATGTTATTCATATCTAGTCTACATTAATATTCAGATAGGAGTCTTTACCAACTTCTCTTTTGTTCATTCTCTTATTATAAGCTTAGGTAGGGATCATCACATCAGTATTTGAGTGTCTTTGAGAATGTGAAATGAAAGGAAGATTCAAAACTTCTGAGTCAATCAAAGTGCAAACGAAATATTTCTCTTCTGAAAGACATTAGTAGTGGACATTGATGAAAAAGTAAAAGAACAACTCTTCCAGACTGAGACATCTTTACTACCTCCTGGCAAAAAGTAAATTTAGACTTTCTTGTTCTATAAATTGTATTCGGACTTTGATATTTCAGTCAGGGATGTATCCGCCCTGAATTTCTTGAGAAGCTTTGAAATACAATTGTGCTTAAGGTTCCACAATTTATTCAATACTTTGAAAAAAAAACCCACATAACCATCGACAAAAAAAACACCCTCCTTTTGTTTACTTTTAGTGTACTATATGGCAATTTAATCAGGATCACACTTACCCTTGTGAGAGGAAAGTACTCAATTAGACATGAACAAGAGACAGTCCTGTAGACATTTCTTGAAACATCCTTCATTCTGTTGCAGGAATATAGATATCAATAAT
>NW_020955409.1:479155-514159 GCF_003031625.1 Empidonax traillii
AAACCCCCACATAACCATCGACAAAAAAAACACCCTCCTTTTGTTTACTTTTAGTGTACTATATGGCAATTTAATCAGGATCACACTTACCCTTGTGAGAGGAAAGTACTCAATTAGACATGAACAAGAGACAGTCCTGTAGACATTTCTTGAAACATCCTTCATTCTGTTGCAGGAATATAGATATCAATAATAATTTCTACTGAGAACAATGCTTGATACCAGAATTAATAGGAGGGGAAAAAAAGTCTCTTTAAATCTGAGTCTGTCTTTATCAGGAAGATTGTTCACAGCTGAGCCTAAAACCTGACCATCTCTAGTCCTGGTGGGCAAGCAATAGTACAAGGCTTGACTTGATAAAAGAGAGAGATGGGGTAAAAATGTAGCTTTTGATATACAGCTGAAACTAAAAACTAAAAAGTTTACATGTTATTATGCTCTTAGGTTTGGGGATTTTTCACTCAGAGAGGGCCAGAAGATTTCCAGAAGATAACAATTTGTTTAGGGTTTTTTGTTTGTTTGTTTTTTTAATTTACAGCAATAAAATGGAGAATAACCTTTGCAAGTACTATCACAAGTTAGTAGGGTACAATCTGGTCAAAACTTTGTATCTTGCGCTTGCAAAATATGTTGCTAGAACACTGAACTGCACAGTCAGGTATCATTATTTAGCTGATAAAAAGTATCATGATACAAAATCAGAAATAAGCAAGTAAATTCATGTACTGTTTTCTGCCTAGCATCGTCTGGGGAAAAAACTAACAAAAACAACTACAAAAATACAGACATTTTAACATAAACCCAATGCACTGGTTCATACACATATCCCATTGGCTATTAGGGCTAGTTTATGTAGTACTCCATGTCTCACTGTAGCTTTTCAAAAAGCCTACTCAAGTTCTGAAGTAATATATGATGCAACTAAGTGAAGGTTTGCACTTCAGTGAGATTTTGTTATAAACCACAGAACTGTTTAAATGGAAATGAGAGGGTTCATTGTATTTTTTCTTTTTCTTTAACAAAGGAACCTCTATGGCATTAAAAAGATTCATATCCTGTCTGATTTGGTTATACAGATGCACTTTCAGTAAGACTTTTTGCATCTGTCTCCGCAAAAATTTAGCTTTACAAATTCATTTACTATCAACCTGATTCAGGCCTATATGGTTTTAGAAGCATTTTATATCAACATCGTGTAACAACATATCCTAGAAAAATGAATTATGGCAAAAAAGCCTGAAAGTGAATAGCAGATTTGTCTGTATATAGTCAGGATCGTGAAAATAGCTGTCCTGAAACTGTACCTGTTGTGTCAATGTGTTTCCCATCTGCATCATGATTTTTTTTCAAGGTGGAAAAAAGATTTTTATTATTTAATTTTGCCTGTAGTAGTTATAAGAATAGAGAGGAGATAATTAAATTTAATAGAACTGAAAAAGGATGACAATATGATTCTGAGAAATGCAACAGAAATAGACTTCACCACAGTTTTGAAAACCAAACTTTTTTGTTTGCCACAGATAGCTGTTTGGAACTCAAAAGTACAAAGCCCAACAGTCACCCATGTGGTTTTAGGTGCTGGTTTGCTGCAAAATTCCTCTATGATGCTGGCTAAATCACCTCTCATCTGGTGACACATGGCTTCCATCTATCCCTTTTTTTATCTGACATATGTTGATAATAGTGCTGCTTTACTTAACAGGACTGCTGTGAAGATTAATTAGATTCCTCAGAAAACAAGTACTTCTAAAGGGTAAAGTCTACATACAACACAGAAATACTTTTTTTCTTTCCCTTTAACATGGATTGTTAATTATCTGCAAAACTGTACCTGGCAAACATCTGATCTGAAACTTTGCACATAAGGTTATATGAGTTTCATACAGTTCCTTTTTTCTTTTCTCTTCCTTTCACATACTGTAAACCAAGACAATTTCTAATGCTAACGTTGCATTTTTTTATGTCTTTAAATTAACTTTTAATTAGATTAGATATTGACCTGGTGGTCATGTTGTACCTTAATAATCTTTGCATGTAATCTGTTAAACATTTACCAATTTCATGTAAGTGATCCAATAGACATTAATTCACAGAATTCTATGAGTGTGGTAATAAAAGTTCAAACGTTTATAGTACGATTTAATTATCGAATTATGTTGAGTGTTTGGACAAGCACTTTGTTGTTTGCAAAAGAAAATTGCTATACTGTGAAGTATTGTTAAGTGTCTGAATATTTTGCTATCTGACTGGCTTAGTATCTGGAATACTTTAGATATATCCTAATTTTTTTTTTTTTTAAGGTAGAGTTTGCACCTAGCAAAGTTGCACCAAGCAGGGGACAGCTTCTCAATAGCACAGCTGTGTATAATTAAACTGGAGTGCATCACTAGTGCTCTGAGCAGGTAGAGAGTTCTCAATTTCCCCAGCTTTAATAATAGGAAGCCTAAATGATGTAACAGAATTTTTAGCAAATGATTATTCATTTGTCAAATATCTCTAAACTGTTAGAGATAGGACCTGGGCTTTTACTTAATTTAAGTGTTTAGTAATTTCTTCATATTTGCATTTGTGAGTGTCCCAAATATCATTCAGTCATGTCCTATGTCCCAAAAATAGTAAGTGTTTTTAAATATTCTAAAACTTTCTGTAAATTATGGTCCAAGTTGTTCTATTAATTTTTTGGAATTTTATGGTTGTTTTATGGAATATGGTTGTTTTATGGAAACACATTCTTTCTTGTCTAAAAACAATGTTTCAATTTTTAGAAATGTCTAATCTATTTTTAATAAGTCCATAATTCTGCTAAAGCTTAGATTACACATTAGAAGAAAGTTTTTCTGGGTGATCTTTGAGAATTCTAGGTTGGATGCAATACAATAAGGAAATAAATTAGGATATATATTTTTAAAGTCAAATTTGTCAATCATTACATCTCTACCAGGGTTTTCTATCTTTTTTACATTATTTTTTTTCTGATGTATTACCTTTGATATTCTCATCCTAAATGGCTTGATTATATCAATTAACTAGTGCTTTAAAAGAAAGATCCTGGAAGTTCTCTAACACTTCTTTTTTTATTATTCATTAAAATGAAAAATATAGCTCCCTGTTTACTTATGAATGGAGATAAATTTAGGCAACTTCTGAGTGACAGATGACATTTTCAGAAAGTTATGAGCGACTGAAGAGTTAGTTTATGATGGCTCCAGTTGCCTAAGGTCAGCAAATAATAAGCAGAATTTATACAGTATGTATGCAGTTAAAGTTTCCTCATTGTTCTCTGGACCGACTCTGGCATAAGACATATTGACATAACTAGTGTACTTCAGAATAAATGCAAGTTTGCCCACTTTTCATTTGAGTAATGCCATGTTTACCTCCCTCCTATATACAGTGAACAAGAGTTTACTCATTCTTCAATTTCCTAAGTCACTGGCTACTCTTAATTATGTTAGTGACTAGCAGTTATTCAACAAACAGTACCAGAGACACCCTCCAGAGTTACCCCTTATTTCTATCAGCACTTACTGTGTGGTAAAAATGGAAGAATCTGGTTCTCCTGAGCAAATTCTTGGGATACACCTCTAGAAATTTTCTTCTTTATTGCTTAGTCAAGTCAGATTCCACTTGTTACCTAAGCTGACAAGTGAAAAAGAGTAATTATAATGATTAAATAATGATTATATGATGAATTATGATGGAATATGATTATCATGATGGAAGATCTAACCACTAGCTCAAAATCCTAACACAGCACTGAGTTTTGACGTATAGGAAAAGAATGCACGTCAGGTGTTCAATGCCATTGTGTCTTTCAGCACTTCTTCGCACATCCCAAGATAGAAAAAAAAAAAAATTATAACCTTCTTTTACAAAGTCTAAATATGTAAGTAGTAAGTAATTATATTTCTAAAACTAATATTATCAATTTTTCTTTCTTGAGAGTTTTTTTATAGGTCAAAGGAGGTAATTCTGCCCCTCTACTCCACTCTTGGGAGACCCCACATGAACACAACTGTGTTCAGCTCTGGAGTTGTCAGCACAGGAAGGATGTGGACATGCTGGAGCAAGTCTAGAGAAGGGCCACAAAAACGATAAGAGGCGTGGAACACCTCTCCTATGAATAAAGGCTGAGAAACTCAGGTGTTCAGCCTAGAGAAGCAAAGGCTCTGGAGAGACCTCATTGCAGCCTTTCAATATTTAAAGGGGACCTATAAGAAAGGTCTTTCTAGCAGACCCTGTTGTTAGGACAAAGAGTAATGTTTTTAAACTGAAGGAGGTTTGATTAAGATTAGATTTCAGGAAGAAGTTTTCTACAATGAAACACTAGAATAGGTTGCTCGGAAAGGTGGTAGATGCTGCATCCCTGGAAACATGCAAGGTCAGATTGGATGGAGCTCTGAGCAACCTGACCTAGTTCAGGTATCCCTGCCCATGGCAGGGAGCTGGACTAGATGACCTTTCAAGATCTCTTCCAACCCAAACTATTCTATAATTCTGTGATTCTGTAGAGTTACAGTAGACCTAAGTTACAGAGGTTTCAACCAGCATGTTAAAGTTCTCTTCAGTTTATCACTTTTGAACCTCAAAATGCTATTCTTATATTTCTTTATCTCTTATATTGTAGAGCAGCATTGGTATTTCCCAAATATGCAGTTGCAGCTACACACAAGGATGTAAAGGTACTTGGAGAAGTAAGTGTTTAAAACACTGTCCTTCTGTGACGTGAACACTTAACTACAATCAAACTAGTGGTGGCTCTGCACCGTCTCCAAAGGAGGTAAATGCCTAGGCCATTACTGGGCCAAGCACTTCTCTAGTTCCAATCTCTTCTCTGAAAGCCCCCAAGGAAACAGTGGCACAGTGAGCATCGATGCATATGAGCATGGAACACCAATCATGTGACTGACACATGAACAGTTTTCCAAAACTCATTTGTCTAGGAACAAAATTAAGGAGTCTCATGCATACCTTTCTCATCACATGTAACTGAACTAGAAGATAATCACTTTATTTCATAAATATGACAGGGTAAGTCAACCTTCTTTGAGTTGTCCCTGACCAGGAGCTGGTTGCTGAGTGTCCTGAGCTGGGACACTTCTCAAGGTTGCTCACTGAGACAGACACCTCTTATAAACTGCAGACCTTTGGTCATATAACCTTATATTATAGTATTTAACGATTCTGTATTGGTGTTATGATCCACTCACTAAAATTATTAGGCATGCCTCTGCCCCAATTAAGGTGCAAACAAAACCATATGCTGAAGTCAATAGTATGCAGTTTATTTAACAGTAAATGTGAGGCAGAGAGAGATAGAAGGAAATAGGAAAAAGGAGAGATCAAATAGAAAATATGTCATGACTCACTGGAACCCAACGACATCCCTCTTGTTCTAATCTTCTCAGTGGTGAGGGTTCCACAAAACAGAGAGTCCAGTGGATTAATATAAATTCAAGAGATGCCCAGGCACTTATCCTGGGAGAGTTTTACAGTCTCTTGCAACAGACTCTGGAGTTGTTGCATCACTTGGATCATGTAGTCTTCTGGTGGTGGAAAGTCTCAGGAATGCGTCTGGCGGGACTTTGAGGGTCTTTGGTGGTTTATGATCCCCTCTCAGCTGCATCTCACATGAATGTTCTGTGTGTATGTGGCCTTCCTGGAGTGGGGGGAGGGGGGTTATTCCTTCTGTTTTGTGTGGAGAGATTTCCCCACCCCACACCCAAAACCCTTCTGCTCCTCCACTCATGGAGGCCAGCTAGGGCTGACACAGCTACTGAGTTTGGCTTACTTGTGGATACCTTCTTCTTCCCTGAGCCTTGTTTATGTCTCCTCAGCACTAAGATAATTGGTCAATAATCCTATCTAAAATTCCCATCATAGTTCATATTCCAGTCAGGAGGCGTATTGGGGGTGGGAGGGCAGAGAAGGTGTGGACAGCGTGTACTTCAGTTGTTGCAGATGGACATTGCTTCTTTGAAGTTTGACAAAAATCTTTCTATGATTTTGAAATGTTTAAGACATTAACAATATTTCAGTTGATCACAATTGGTAACTTCGATTTTGTCCTGGTAATTTTGATTCTCACTTGGTTGTTTTGAATCATAGTTCCATTATTTGTGAAGTAAGTAATACAGTGAACACTGTAATCAAACTTTTTAAAGTCACACTTTTATACATCATATTTCAGTATAAGTACTTTTGCAGATACTTTTACTGATGTATCTTTGAGTCATCTAAATCACCCATTTGTGACACCCTTATACATGATTGTAAAGCCTTTTAGCCTTTCTGCTGAATATTCTCTTCACCATTATAAGCCACAATAATATGTTGATTGTTTAACAGCCCCTTGCTATCACAAGTTAAATCCAACAGTAGGAAAACAGACAACTCTTTGGTTCTGTTTTGTTTGATTTGGTTTTTCTCCCAATTTACATTAATTTAAAATTCTTAGAGGGAAGTACCAAATCTTTATTTCTTCCTGGCATCTTCTCTAAATGTATGAGCTGAGGCAATGGTCAGTGGGGAGATTCTACACTATATCTTTCCTTGATAGAAACTCTGGCCAGGCCCAGACTTCCCTTGCAAGCTTGGTGCTAATACTGTATTTCTCTCTTACTTTTAACTCTGCCAAACCCCAGCATCTGTTCCCATATAGGGTGTTGACAGTTGAAGCATTTTTCCATTGTGTTGTAACTCTGCCGAGACCTGGCATCTGCTCACAAATAGAGGTGTTGACAGTTTGAGCTCTAGCACTTTCCCTTTGTGCATCAACTCTGTGGAAATCTGGCATCTGCTCACACACACAAGTTTTGACAGCACAAACTACAGTCTAACACTAAGTTGCTCCAGTGTAGGGGAACACATGTAGTCATAGTTTTGGAGGGAGACTACTTTCACATGAAATCAAATCTGAGACATGAGAAGATAAATTAGGTATAGGGCTTGGATAACATTTTATCCAGCAAAAGTCTTGACAGGATCAATATACTGTGTCAATAACCTGTGTGGAGAATTTTTCCTTCATAACAGGTGCAAAGCAAAAATGAACCAGCACTCCAAATTCTCACCTTACACCTTTTCTTCATGAGGCAGTTCCACTGTGAGTCTTTAATATCTGAATAAGGTCATTCCAGTTTCTTGTTATGCAGAGCAGAATTACTGTGACCTTGTTGCTGTGATCTGTTCTTGTTGTGATCTGTTGGAACTTATAATGAATCCTCAGACAATTTTAAGGTTTTAGTAACTTTTCCTGTACATTGTAATGACATCTGCATGGGAGACAGACTAAATTTTAGTTTAATAACATTAAAGTGTTTTTTTCTGAACTACTTATTTTTATTCTTTTTACAACTAGTTCTGCAGAGATTTATTTCTATAATAAAGTTTATCAATTATTATAGTAAACAGACTAAAAGTATTCTTAGATAACTTAGTGTTAAGATACTAAATGTAAACCAAAAATACTAGAATACCAAAAGTATTAGATTACTTCCTGCGAAACAAAGTGGCAAAGTGAATGAGAAAATCAAATAGTTCTTAAGAAAGCAAACACGATTCTTTTGTGGGACATCATTATTTCAACAGTACATAAGTAACATATTGGGAATATGATGATTTTTGACTATTCTTACCCTAATTTCAGATTAATAAAAGGTTCAACTATATTGTGTACATAAAAGTAATGAAATTAATAAAAGTAAATATATCAAAATAGAACAAAGCTATCAAACAGACTCTGCATGAAAAATAACACTTTGACATATACAAAATTAAACTTAGACATGCTTGTATTAACAGATTTTGACTAAACCTAGGACTCCTCCATTAGTATTCCTCAACTTGTGAATCAGTGTTAGTCTGTACATGAGAACAGAAAAGACTAGAAAAATAAGTAGGGGTTAGGGGCATGGAAAATGGCATGCTTTGAAAGGTTTGGTAGGTAGTTTATTAACAGATAGTTTCTTAAAAGGGTAATATGAATTGATTGTCTGCTGGCTAGTTTCACAGTCTTTATGATGTAGCATATGAAAAATTAACGCCAAAGTTATACATTGGAATCTTGCTGCCATAGGTTATATTCTCTTCTTCTGATATATTTAGATACAGAATTATATCTGTAGTTATGCATATATGTATACACATGCATGTATATTTATATCCTGTGCTGATAATATACATATACGTGTGTGTGCTGTTTCAAAAGAGTTTCCATCTTTAGAACATGGCAAGTTTTGCATATGAATTTGTAAACACTATACCATGTAACGCTGCTTCTACCGTGTTTCTTTCATCAGCACATATTTACCTGGATAGTGTTAAGACAGGTCAAGACATGAACCATTTAGTTTCAACCAGAAAATCTATGCCTCTTTCATTGCTGTAATTTCAATCCATGACATACATTAGACAGTTGTTTGTTAACTGCTACACATGGAGAGATGATTCAAGTGGTGTCTAGCCAGCCACCGAAGAGCTGGATGGTTGCCTGGAGACTAAATTTCAGTGTTCAGAATCTGCCTCTTTAAATGAGAAAGAACAAAAAATTGCAGCTCACTCTAAAAACATACTACACAGCCATACAAACACTTATCAGTTTTAAAGGCTATTATTAAGGTTTGCTGCATCCTGAAATTATGTACAAGCATAAGCTAAGAGCATAAGAGTTTTTACATGTTCACCGTACCTCTCATCTTGCTAATAAGTTAAGAGATACAGAGTTAAAATGTTTTGATGTTTGAGTTGCATCTTGCCTTCATCCTTTGTGTCTCCAGCATTCCACTGTCACCACAACTTCTTGTTGCATGTCATAAGATCATAGAATAATTCAGGTTTGAAGAAAAGAGAGGAGATTGTGTATTACAATTTCCTACCCAAAGCAGTGGCTAGGTAGTTTCACTCCTATTCATCACATCAGAGGCATTCATCCTTGCTACAGCTCTGAACATTTATTTCAAACTGAAAATCACATCCATTTTAGAAAACATTTTGATTACTTATGCAAACACAACAAGTCTTTTGAACACATACTAACTTAATTGTTAGATAAAATCAACCCCACATCAAGCCCCAAAACTGACAATATTGAATCGTAGAGCATTTTAGAAAGATTATAGAAAAAAACCACCATTTTCCTGACTTGGGCATTTCCCTATACTCATATTCCATTAATTGTGGCTTTCTTTAAGACTTTGATTTTAGTTAGTCTCTGTTTTAGAGGAAGTTGCTGTCTCTGTTTTCAATGAGGATTCTGTTCAGGTATTTCAACATGCTACTTTTAGTTTACTGTAGGACAGAAAAATGCTATAGTCATTTTTTTAATGTGAATGGAAATCTTTCATCTCAAAGCAGCTATGGCTAACAGCTCCTTGCGCATCATCTCAAAGCAAACTGGTCTTCTGGAAAACCCAGCTGCAATAATTTCTTCTCTAAGACCACAAAACTGGTTGTTTTTCTTTGCACGAAAGTACCTCTGTAGACTACAAGTGACTGAAAGATACCCAACAGTTTTGTAGATCTGCCGGGCTGGGTGTCAGCTTTACTTCAGCTGACCTGATGCAGATGTTTGGAGTCACTCTGCAGGAACATTTCATAAAATAAGGAAAACTATTAGTCTCCTTCTTAGGGATGTATTTGAAATTGTAGTAAAGGGTGAGAAGTTTAGTTTAGTTTTGTTTTGTTCCTAGGAAATAGGAGACCCTGTCACAAAGCATTTCGAGATTACATTCTAAGTCATTAGAGTTATAATCAAAAAGTGAAGTTCATAGAATATTTTAACAGAATAAAGATGCTAGAGCTCACAGGACTACTTGCTCCATGTCACGTTTTTCAGTTTCAATAATATACTTCTTCTGAATATCCTGTCCAGTGACATTCTTCTTACTAATTTAAGGGAATCCTGTCATAGACTACTGTGATTTTTGCCATTACTGAAAAAAAGCTGTAGGCTTCTTAATTATCTGTCACATTTCAAGGACCTTTGTGGAACCTCCTTGGCATGATTTTATCTGTTTTATGTATTTTTAACTACCTAGTAGTCGAGTTGTTATTACCTAATCTAACTGACTTGCTGAAGCTATGCAAATAGATTGTGTGCTCAAGATCTGACAAACACAGGTAATCATTACAAAACAAACAGCAGCCCTTTACATCAGCTGAAGCTGGGAAAGGCCAATGCACACCTTTCAAGCTTCAGATGGGAATCAGTTAGATGGAAGAAAACTGTGGTAAAGAAACAAAGCCAAAAAGTTTCCAAGACTGAGAAGGAAAGAGACAACACCAAAAGCTTTTTTGCATTTATCTGGGCAATGAGAATTGTTGTAACTAACTGTTGCATTTTGATGGCATTACTCAGTCTTTAACCAGACTAACAACAAATGCATATATATATGCAGATATGTAGCTTTTCTTCTCTAAGGGATGCAAGATATTTTATTTCCATGTAAAAGCTATTAGACACTTAAAAAGTCAGGCCTTCATATTTTTTCAAACTAGCTTTTCCACATTTGGAAATAATGCCTCATCATTTTCACATAAATTTATATCACCAACAAACTTACATAACTTTTAACATATATATACAGGTTTATTAAAAAGTTATAGAAATACAAGATGATATTGCTTATGGATGAATATTGTTCTTTGGCAGAGTATCTCATTTTTTTGTAGACTCAGGAAATCATATGTGGGATAAGCCAAAGGCATAGAGAAAAAACTGAGTAATAGTTAAAGCAGTTGAAATGCCTGAGAATTTGTTCTACTGCTTTCTTATGGTTTCTTACATTCAGTTTTCTTCTTTACTCAGTTTTTCTAACAGAGTAATGGTGAAATTTTTGACTGTTGAATTTGAGATACTGAGATCTGACTTTCTAGTTTTGCAGTCTCTAATTGGAATCAGTGGGAGATTTAAAATGTGTAGTTAGTGGCACTAGTCTAGGAAAGGAACTCACAGGCACACAAAATGAGTGTGTGCTTTTCACTGTAATTTTGCTGCATGTCATGTCTAAGCTGTGAAATGGGAATAATTACATTATCTTATTTTGTGAAAGTTTAGTAAAAATGAAGGAATTGTTCAAGTGGTAGACATGCAGTAAAAATATCTTTATTCACAGCACAGCAGTTTATGTAAGCAAATAAAGGAGCATGCAGAACAGAAAACAGCTCCTTTTTAAGCTGGCATTGTCAGTTTTGTTGGCTCAGTGATTCAGGTGGAGGGTCATAGCACAGGATAAATGGGCAAGGGCTTATGCAGTGAGAGACTGTACCACACTGAATTTGTGCTGGAGAACTGACTGTCACAGCAGTGGCAGCTGGCAGCTCCCAGGGGCCCAGAAACCAGGACCAGAAAGGGCCCTCCAGGAGAAACAGGGCTGGGCCTCACTGCCCAGACTGTCCCTCTGCCCAGCCGGGGCTGGCTGGGGCATCTCAGCCCCATCATCAGGCACCTCCAGGGGTGCTGAGGACAGGCCAAGGGCAGGCTGGGATGTGGACCTGCAGTGGTGCCCATGCCAGGGAGGCTTACTTTCTCCTTCTCTGTCTTTTGCATTTCATGGCGTTTTTCATAATGCATTTTGTTGTCTCTGAGTAATACTATACTCTTTGATTAAATTAGCTGATTTTTTTTTTTTTAAATTCAGCATGGCATCTCTTCTATACTCCTATGTGACTGGAGATAGGATGAAGTCCATAAAGTTAGATGGGTTTTTTGGGTTTTTTCTTCTGTGTTTAGTATTATCAAAGTTTTGTAAGAGAAATGTCTCTTCCAGTGTAGGATATCTGCTTCAGCTTCTGTAAGTACTTAAAAATCCACACTATTTTTTGAGGCTTGCCTTTCTTGGAATATAGTCTTGTTTCCTTTTGGCATGCTAATAAATTGCACATTGGTTTTCCTGTGTTGAGTCTGTATCTCTGCTGATATCGCTACTCATTTACTGTTCAAAAATCTGTCAGCCATGAGCTCTGGCATGCAGAAAGCTTGCTCAGAACCTGGATAATAAGTAATGACACATGATTTACATTTTGATTGAAGGATCCAGCTCAATACACTCTGTGTGCATGCCAATTGGTAAAAGCTGGCAGGAAAGCTGGTCAGTTTTTCATTTCCTTTTGTCTGCTTTGCCTGAAGACAAATGCTTCATAAACCATATCATTTCCTAAAGAGAAAAGGTCAGCTAGAATGCTAAGGGCATCTTCAAGGACATCTTCATCTGTGCCACTTATTGTTAGTCAGTGAATCCTGCCTTCTACATCATTGCCCATGCAGTGCAGATGAAATGCAACTTGAAATGTACTTTCGATTTTAGTGCATCCAACATTTATGTGCTTCTTCATTTTCAACACTGTTGAACAACAACTCTGTCCTAGTGAGAACATCATGCTTGAAATAGAGCTATTACAAATATCAGATTGCTTTATATCTCTTTTTGTTCTGGTTCTGCCTCTGAAGTTTTCTTCCTCAGTCTTTATTTCAGTGTAATGTGTTGAAAATTTGTTCTCACTGAATTGTTATGATTCTATTACTACAGATTTTATGACCTACTCTCTTTTACTTAGTGTTAAATGACTTGAGTCTCTGTGTTAGTGATCACATCAAAGTGAACAAAAGATTTATACTATTAGAGGATTGCCCTTTGACAAAGTACCTTTGAAGATGTGTCTGCTAACATCTGTAGTCTCACAACTGGAAGATAAGTCTACTTGTACTTATAGAATTATAGAATCATAGAATAGCCTGGGTTGGAAGGGATCTTAAAAATCATCTAGTTCCAACTCCCTGCCATGGGCAGGAACTCCTTTCACTGGACCAGGCTTCTCAGAGCTACATCCAGCCTGGTCTTGAACACCTCCAGGAATGGGCCATCCACATTATCTCTGGGCAACCTGTTCCTAACCACCCTCACAAGAGAAGATTTTCTTCCTAATATCTAATCTAAACCTGATTTGCCAGTTTAAGGCTATTTCCCCATTTCCCCTTGTCCCATCACTACTTGCTTTTGTAAATAATTTCTTTCCAATTAGACAGCTTGTTCTCTTGGGTGCCATGTTGACGATTATTTTGGAGGGTTTTTTTTTTCCTTTGACAACTGCAGAGATCATGATCATTGCATTATTGATAAAAATTTATGGGAAAATGTGCACTATAACACCCTGCAGTTTGTGAATGTCAATTTTGGATAGGCATGAGGTGTCTAGGATGAGAAGAAATGTCCTCAAGTTGTACCAGGAGAGGTTTAGATTGGATATTAGGAAAAATTTATTCACTGAAATGGTTATCAAGCATTGTAACAGGATGCCCAGGGAAATAGTCAAGTCACCATCTCTGGAGGTATTTAAGAGACTTAGAGATACGACACTTAGGGTCATGGTTAGTGGTGGACTTGGCCATGTTAGGTTTATATTTAAGGTTCTTAAATGTCTTTTCCAACTTAAATGATTCTATAATTTTATATTTCTTTATTATCCTGTTGATTGAATAAAGAGTTTTCAGGAAAGAAGATCAAGGTGTAATGGCTGATGACCCTGTTAGGAAATACTTTGGCATAAGGCTTTTGACTACATATGTTTTGGCAGCAAACTGTGTTTTTCATCTTCTGTCATTACCATTTCTATACAGATTTTAAGAAACAGTGCAGGATGGTTGTTCAAGGTTCTCTATAGGATTTTCTTATTGACGGAAGTAAAAATTAAATAGGCCATTTCTTTCAGAGTAAATGTGTGTTTCTGGCACCTTACCCAACACGCTACCCAAGGGTAGCGTGAAGAAAGTCTGCTCACTTCATTGACTATAAAATAATCTCTTAACATGTTTTATTTCTGTCAGATCTTCAGAGTCAGAAGGTGTAAAGCTAATATGGTTCAATTTTCTTTTTCCTAGTGCATTGACAGCATAATCATTGATGTGAATACCAAAAAATGAAAGATAAGAGAGTAGCGATAGCTGATAAGTTAACTAAAACCTCACTTTATTAATGATGATATTTTATCTGGCAGTCATTTATCCACAACAGAATATGTACTTTTTAATCGTGCTATTTGATACAGTTATACCATCTCCTTGCTCTTCATTTTTGTCCATCAAGGACATGAAAAGCACAGGCCCTTTCCCACTTCAGCTGCTATTTTGTCCTCAGGTTTTCTCTCATTTTCTGCAAAGAGTATATACTGTGGAAATATGGTATACCTCCAGCTCTGTGGTTGTGATGTTTGCTCTGCAGTTCCTGACCCCATCCTGACCCCGTGGGAGCAAATGACCAGAACCATAAGAGGAGCGAGCTTACATGTCCCAAACAGTACACATCACCTCTGTGAACCAAACTGCACACAACAGCTGCGATGGAGCTACACTTTACTACAAAGGAAGCAATACTTTTGAATGATTGTGTACACTGGGTAATTTTTACATTAGTACAATAAAGTTTTTAAACACAATATCACAGACTCCCTTCACTGCTGAACAAAAATTAAAATACCTTTCCTCACAAGGCTAATCTAATAAGAGGGTAAATTTCTTCCTAAAGCTAAAATATGACTAAAACGAGTGCTGAAAATAAAGTGCCTGAAAACTTCCTAGCTTTAGTTTACAAACATACTGTAGGCTTTGGGGACAAGAAAAACCACAGAATCACAGAATATGCTTAGTTGAAAGGAACCCACAAGGTTCATCAAGTCCAACTCTTAGACCTGCACAGGGCCATCCCCAAGAGTCATACCATGTTCCCAAGAATATTACCCAAATGCTTCTTGAACTCTGCCAGGCTTGGTGCTGTGACCACTTCCCTGGGGAGCCTGTTCCACTGCCCAACCACCTCCTGGGTGAAGAACCTTTTCCTAATATGTAATTAAACCTCCCCTGACACAACTTCAGGCCATTCCCTCAGGTCCTGTCACTGGTCACCACAGAGAAGAGATCAGTGCCTTTCCCTCCTCTTCCCCTCACAAGGGGAACGTTGTAGCCTGCAATGAGGTCTCCCCTCAGTCTCCTGTTCTCCAGGCTGAACAAACCAAGTGACCTCAGCTCTCCTCATATGGCTTGCATGCATACATGATGTTACAAAACTTGTTGAAGGAAAGACTTTCATTTTCTATATGTTTCTTTAACACTGAGATGATGAATATTTTTTTCTCACAGAGTAAGTTTTTAATTATTTATGTTAATAAAAGACACTCTGGAAAAATACCCTGGGAGGGTTACTCTGCATGGAAAATATAGCCCTCAGTCTGAAGTTAAATCCTGTAGAGCATCAGAGTAAAAATTTTTAAATAATTTTCTTTATTTCTGAGCAAAATATTAGACAATTAGCACACTAGGGATTCAAAATGAATGAACAGATGCAGCTGGCCACATACTATCTAGTGCCTATCTCTGTCAGCTGGCCATTAGCACCACTTGACATTCAAGGACCTTCCAGCTTGGTTGAATTCCTTCTTGAGTAGGGAATCCCATGTTAAGCTTGCAAATCTTCTGTTCAAAGCATAGGGAACAAGCTGTTAATAGTGAATATTCTAGGACTGGTTACGAAAAAATATCTTTCCCTTTTTCAGGGTAGGAGTGAGGGAACAAGATTGTTAAGTTTTTTTGCTGAATCTTTATGACAAGAGATAGTGCTTTAAAAAGAAAGAGGAGGAGAAGTAAATCTGCAACTTATTCTTTTCCTGTCCTGAATATTTCTTTGTAATTTATTTCAAAAAGCATTATTTTTTACACAAGAATGTTATTCTAGTAGTATTTCCTCACCTGCTAAATGAATACTGGTTATTATTCCTTGAGTTACTTAAGAGAGTTTG
Source organism: Empidonax traillii (assembly GCF_003031625.1). Lineage (NCBI taxonomy): Eukaryota > Metazoa > Chordata > Aves > Passeriformes > Tyrannidae > Empidonax > Empidonax traillii. The sequence goes on from NW_020955409.1 coordinate 494,942, forward strand.
AAATAAAGCTTTTAGATGGAGTAGTATCATTATATCATTCTTAAATACATATATCAAGAAAGAGACTATGATATTTCTCAGAGGAGCTGAGAATGGAAAACATTAAGCACCTATGTTGCAAACTCAGTGGATTAGCCTGTTTTGATCTGTAGTGGATTAGTAATACCTCCCTCTTTCACCAAAATAAATTTTATATGACAGTTACACATATGGTGTTTTAAAAACTCTACTTTTTGTATGATATATACTTAAGTAGTTTAAAAAGTGTGGTAAATTCATACATTCCTCTTTTGCAAGTCTCATGGCTTTCACCAAAATATGTAATATTCAAAGCATTACTCATAATGAGTTACTAGCTTAGGATAATATATAAAAATGTAGACTGGTGGCCCCATTCATAAAGAAAGGAAGGCCACTGATTCATTCATTTCCTCTGTTCTCCATTGGATTCTATGGCTATTTGTTATCAATCAGTTGCAAAGCTCAGAGATGATGGAAAAGGGCAGCATGCTCATGAAGCTCAGAGAAGAATGAGTGGAGTGACTGACCACTGCTGCTGCAAAGAAAGACAGAGTAACACAAAAGGAACTACAGGGTGTCCTTTACTGTATATAGATAGCTACATTAATTGATAGGAATATCTGGTTGCACAATTTTTTTTACTAATTTTTTTTTTGGAAAAAAGGATCAACAGAAAGAATTCAAAAAGAGTAATAGGCTTGAACTTGCTTCAAGTCATGTATGCCTTCCCTCAGGCAGGGAACACCCAGCATCATGACAGTCACATATTATAGAGATCAATACTGAGAATCACATTTATATTGCAACTGGTATGCTCTGCCAGTTGTAATTTTTACTTTCATTATGTTTTCAGTATCACTCTGATAAATTAAAATCCTATAAAATGTCAGATATTTTTAAAGAAGTAAATTAAAAATTAAACCATCCACATTAAACAGCAAGCCTGCCACCCTCTTGTTATTAAAAAAACCCCAAAACTGGCAATATTCTGAACAATCATAGAATCATAGAATAGATTGGGTTGGAAAAGACCTCCAAGATCATCAAGTCCAACCCCTGATCCAACTCCAATTACTATATCATGGCACTAAGGGCCACATCCAATCTCTTTTTAAAAACCTCCGTGGATGCTGAATCCCACCTACCTCTGGGTAGGCCGTTCCAATGCCTGATCACCCTCTCTTGTAAAGAATTTCTTCCTAACATCTAACCTAAACCTCCCCTGGCAGAGCTTGAGCCCATGTCCCCTTGTCCTATTGTTGGTTGCTGGGGAGAAGAGACCAACCCTCACCTGGCTATAACCTCCCTTCACAGTTTTTTGCCCTTTTCTGGATGCACTCCAGTACCATAATGTCTTCCTTGAAGTGAGTGGCCCAGAACGGGACAAAGTAACCAGGACTGCTGATAACTGATGGAGGGTGGTTTGGCGAGCATTTCTGTCAGTTTCCTTAGTACCCTCAGATGAATCTCATCAATCTTGTAGACTTGTGAGTGTCTAAATGACACAGCAGGTCATTAACTACTTCCTCCTGGATTGCAGTGGGTCTGTTCTGCTCCCTGTCCATGTCTACCAGCTCAGGAGGCTGGTTGACCTAAGAATAACTGGCCTTTCTGTTAAAGACAGAGGCAAAAAAGACATTAAGTAACTCAGCCTTATCTTTATCCTTGATTACAATGTTTCCTCCAAGTCCAATAAAGGATGAAGATTTTCCTTGGCCTTCCTTTTGCAGTTAATGTATTTATAAAAGCATGTTTTATTATCTTTTATGGTAGTGGCCAGATAGAGTTCTAGCTGTGGTTTCACCTTTCTAATTTTGTCTCAACCTCCCAGTATATCTGTACTGTTCCTGAATTGCCTTTCCCTTTTTCCAAAGGTCATAAACTCTCTTTTATTCCTAAGTGCCAGCAAAACCTCCCTGTTCAGCCAGGCTGGTCTTCTTCCCCGACAGCTTGTCTTTTCGCCCGCAAAAACAGCCTATTCCTGCATCTTTAAGATTTTCTTCTTAATGTCCAGATTTCCCAGACCCCTTTGTTCTTAAGGACTATTTACCAAGGGATGCTCTGAAACAAGATAAAATTTGCACTTCAAAAGTCCAATGTAAAGGTTTTGTTGACTGCCCTCCTTACTTCACCACGAATCAAAAACTCTAAAGACAGTCTCCCACCACCACATCTTCCACCTGCCCTTCTCTGTAAACAGCAGGCCTGGTGGGGCACAACACCTGGTAGGCTCATTTACCATCTGTGTTAGGAAATTACCTTCCACAAGCTCCAGGAACCTCCTAGAATACATATTCTCTGCTGTGCTGAGTTTCCAACAGACGACTGGCAGGTTAGAGTCTCTCACAAGAATAAGGGCTAGCATTCATGAAAAGTCAACCAGCCACGTATAGAATTCTTCATCTGCCTCTTCGTCCTGGTTGGCTTGTCTATAACAGACTCCTGCCAGGAATCTACCTTGTTAGCCTGAAATTGTTCTGTTTTTTTGATACTATGAATCAATATCCTTTGTATTGCAGATCTAATATTTATGCTCAGTCCATAAAAAAGGACTAGTGAGACTGAAGGAATTGGGGAAATCCAGTTAAGTAGATGAAAAGAAATTCCATACAAGTGGCAAAATGATCAGTTTTGACGTCCAAGATATTCGACAGAAACGGATGAAGACATAATGTTCATAACTAAAAAATTATGCAAATATACACATATTTGAATATTTAACTTGTAAGTAGATGAAAGCATCTTGACTGTTTGTTTGGCAACTCAGTTATCTCTAAAACTTTTATAATACATTGCATTGGAAGAGAATAGCACAGCTATTTGTTGTTATCTGTTTTAATTGTACCAGCAGCAAAAGTTCTCCCTCTACAGAAGACCCAGACCCGGCATTAGAGACACTTCTCAGCTGTTAATTAGATGGCTCATTAATGTGTTCATATAAAAAACTTATAGGCTTTTTATTGCTTTTATTTGAATTTAGAAAATGTTGAAAGGTTTTTTTACAAATTAATTCCATAGTTTTGGGGGTAGAAGGATATTTAGTCAATTTTTATGCCTTAATATATTATACCTCACCCTTGCTGAAATCCAACTGCCTATCTTAAAGTTTTTCCAAAACAAGAAGTATTACTGTCTCTGTTTTACAACTAGGGGAGCTGATAAAGCCTGCACTGCAACCCCATCTTGCTGAGTTGCAAGCCTATGGATCTTAATTTATACATGTTCACGTTTCTCCTCTATTTTTTTCATTTTTTCCCTCCACCAAAAATAACCCTTGTTTTTTTACATCCCAGTATGAGCCTTTTTCTTTATTATATGTTTTGAAAATTAGTTAAATAGTTAATAATGCTAAACTGTAAAATCTCTTTCTCAGTTTCTGCATCACATGGAATAAACAGGACATTTCACAGCTCAGAACTGTGGCATCTGGCTCTTTACTTTTTCAGGAAAATGTCTCTCTAGGTAGCACTTTGTCATTTGAATTTCAAAAGCTTCTTTTGCAAGCACATCATCCTTTGGGTTTGCCTTCATTTTTATAGTAAAAGATTAAGCTGCAGAGAACATCAGAGTTCTCTTTTGGAATTTTCTATACTACCATACATGGCCCATGAAGGAATGTTTGGAGACACATTTTGGAAACATAGATTTTAGTAATTTTTTTTTCTTTCTAATCCAAACATATGCATTTTTTTTTCCTTAAAGAATATTTAGTAACATAGCATTATGATGACAATAGTAATTTGATTTGGTCAAATCCAGGAACTGGATGGAAAAAGAAATCTTTAAAGTTTCTGGTAGCACTGAAAGGCACATGTAACTATGTATTAAACTCCTCTTAAATACAGTTCTGCAGTGCTTGTCATGGCAGTATGAACCAGAGATTGATGTCTGACGTTAGGTATGAAATTAACGGCAATCAGATTTTTTTCTTAACATCAAAATCAAGAAAAATAATATAGTCTCTACTTCTTTGGTTTGAGTCCTTTAGGATTTGTTTTCATAATCTGATGAAAACTGGGGATAAGATAAGCCTAACCAATGGCAACGTTTAATTTGACTCTCTGTGTGTTCACTTTTATGTTGACATTACAGCAGAGTAGCATTTAGGGATCCCTAAGTCTATTGGTAGAAAATATATTTATCTTCACACACTATATGTGAATGTTAGTGTTGAGGTACAAGGGTTTGGTCCTTAAAAAAGTATGGAAAGATTTGTTGGAAATTTTATTTTCTGATGGAAAGAAGATCTAACTGGCTGACCATCAGCTAGGTGGTAAGCAGTATAATACTTCCTTTTGTTGTACCTCAGTATCTGGGAGGTACCAAAGAATACAAATAGAGATGAGGGGAGAGGGACACAGAAAGAAATTAGAAAGGAGTGGTTATTATCCTTCTTCAAGTATCCATAATGGAATTACATTTATCAGTCTATGGAGCTTGAGAGGAAGATCAGTATTTATGATTTATGTCTTATTATATGAAAATGTACAGTCTTCAACAAACTATACTTTACCCTTAAAAGATTTAAACATTATCCTAAAATAATGATTTCCATGTAGTCTTGATCAGGCTTTCACTTGTCTGTCATTGCCATAGAGTAGGTAAGTAAGGAAAGTGGGTGGAACTCTAGCAACTTAAATCTTAATGTGTACCAATGCCTCAGGAAACACCATGAAGATTTTGATAATCATTCTGATTATCTAATCTTAATATTTTGTGCTAACAGGCAGTATTCTGAGCGGCTGAAATGTAGGAGTGTGTTGTGACTTTTAGTCTATTAAATGGAATAGCATTTATTTTGGCATTAATACCTTGTTTCTTTTAGTAGGAAACAGAAACGAGTACCATGAAACACAATCTCTTCATGGTTTTATTAGAATGAACCCTCAAGTGCATCATCTGGTTTTTATTGCTACAGCACTCATTGAAAAAAAACCCAGGCAGATAAACATATACAGAAAGGAAAAGGGCAAAGAAAAAGACAGAAAAATAATATAAATTCTTCCTCACACAGTAGACAAGTTTTTACATTCTCCATCTAGCTTCTCTACCTTTTAGGTATCACTCTAGGCAATAGCAGTGACAGATATTAACAGAGTGGGAAAGTCTATGTAGTGCTTTGAATCTACTGATGTACAATTTTTCAAAAGAAATTCTAGGCAATTACAAAAGTTGTTCATAACATTTTATGAATAGTTCACTACAAAAAATTCCAGCAGAATTAATTTAAACATATCCTGTGGGACAAATTCACTGCAGGTGTAAGTCAAGCCAACCTCTTCTTGCAAATCTTCTTCCTGTGCAAGGGAGTCAAACCTATTCAAGGTGTATGGCAATGGCTGACATGAATTTTGGCTACTTACCTGTGTCTAGATCCAAAACATCTGAACTCATAGTTTCAAGGAACAAAGTTTAAAGAATTTTTATTTAAATCCAGGAATTTATTGATGGTATAGTTGAAATATTAGCAGTCTCACCAACTTAGTCTGGATCTAATTATTGCAGGTGTCCTGGTTCCAGCCAGGAGAGGTTTTGCAGTAGCCAGGAGGGTCATGGTTAGCAGCTGGAGGTTATTCTATACTACCTCATATTATTTTCCAGGGATGGGGGAAGGGCTCACTTCCAGGTTGTTGTAGTGTAGTGGAGGGAGCGGTCAGGTATTGTCTATAGATAGGGAGTTTCTATGTGAATCATTCACCTCTTTCTGATACCCTCTGTCATTAGTATTATTGCTGTTACTGTTTGTTTTGTTATCTCATTGCTATTTCCAGTAAATTGTTCTTATCTCAACCCTTGATCTCTACCTTTTGTGCCTCCAATTTTCCTCTTCTTCTACCACAGGAGGAAGGGGAGAGGGAGGAACAAGTGAGCAGCACATGGTTTAGAGAATCTTGGTGGGAGCATTAAACTGGGGAGTATAATTTTAAACCAAGACAGCAGGAAAAGAAACAATATGCAAATGCAGAAAAACTGGTGGTTTTAGGCCCAGGTTGAGATGAAACATCATGCAGACACTCCTTCAACCTCTCCTCTCTTCCCCCCAACCCCAGTGGAATGGGGAGGAAAATAAAAGTGAAATTTGTGTGATGAGGTGAAAACAGTTTAATAATTGAGAATAAAGTAAAATACAATAATAATAGTAAATAATAGTGATAATAAAAAGGGGGGAAAAAAAGTGATGAACAATGCAATTGCTCCCCACCTGCTGACTGATGACAGGCTCCCCCTTCCCGAACCCATACTGGCCCTTCCAGGTAACTCCCCTCAATTCAGTCCTGACTTCAGCAAAGCCTTTGACACCGTTTCCCATAGCATACTCCTGAAAAAGCTGGCAGCCCATGGCTTGGACAGGGGCACTGTGCTGGGTTAGGAACTGGCTGGAGGGCCAGGCCCAGAGAGTTCTGGTGAATGGGGCTGCATCCAGTTGGCGGCTGGTCAGGGGTGGTGTCCGCCAGGGATCAGTGCTGGGTCCAGTTCTGTTTAACATCTTTGTCGATGGTTTAGATGAGGGGATTGAGTCCACCATTAGCAAATTTGCAGATGACACCAAGCTGGGGGAGAGTGCTGATCTGCTGGAAGGCAAGACAGATCTGCAGAGGGACCTGGACAGACTAGAGAGTTGGGCTGATTCCAACGGGATGAGGTTCAACAAGGCCGAGTGCCGAGTCTTTTGTAGCACTGTTGTAGCACTTTGGCTACAACAACGCCCTTCAGCACTATAGGTTGGGGACAGAGTGGCTGGAGAGCAGCCAGGAAGAAAGGGACCTTGGAGTTTGGATTGACAGGAAGCTGAACATGAGCCAGCAGGGTACCCAGGTGGCCAAGAAGGCCAATGGCATCCTGGCCTGCATCAAGAACGGTGTGGCCAGCAGGTGCAGGTCAGTGATTCTTCCCCCGTACTCAGTGCTGGTAAGGCCACACCTGGAGTGCTGTGTTCAGTTCTGGGCCCTTCAGTTCAGGGAGGATATTGAGGTGCTGGAGCAGGTCCAGAGAAGAGCAACGAGGCTGGAGAAAGGACTTGAGCACAAGTCCTATAAGGAGAGGCTGAGGGAGCTGGCATTTTTTAGCCTGGAGGAGAGAAGGCTCAGGGGAGACCTCATCACTCTCTACAACTACCTGAGAGGAGGTTGTAGCCAGGTGGGGGTTGGTCTCTTTTCCCAGGCAGCTATCAGTAAGACAAGATGTCATGGTCTCAAGCTCTGCCAGGGGATGTTTAGGTTAGATATTAGGAAGAAATTCTTTACAGAGAGAGTAATCAGGCATTGGAATGGGCTGCCCAGGGAAGTCCCAGCTATGCTCCCTCCCTATTTCTTTTTGTGTACCTCCTCACTGGCAGAGCTCAAAACAAGGAAAACAGGGACTTGTTTGACTAAGGATAAACATGACTTGCCAAAAAAAGCAGAACATGAGTGTGTTATTAACACTATTCTCATTCTGAATCCAAAACCCAGCACTGTAACAACTACTAAGAAGAAATCAACTCTACCCTAGCTGAAACTAGGACAAAACCGTTCCGTACTTATAACAGAGGTAGAACTCTTATATGTTCACTCTATAATTTCTACTCCTTTGCCTGGTTGTGTACTTGCTCTTCATCTTCTGTTTCCAGATCTTAAGACTGGTGCTTTTCTTTCCAAGGTGGTGGGGATGTATGGTTGGTAGTCAATCTTTGTTATCCTTCACTGGAGATAATGTTGTGCTGGTACTGATAATTTTTTCCTTTTTTATTTACTCGTGGCCATTTTTACTGGTCTGCTGACATGCTTTCACATTTTGTGTTGGTCTACGGTTTCAAAATACACTCAGTTTTACTTTATACAGTGGCTTTCATGTGGTGTTTAGCCTATGACCAGTTTTGTATAGCTCTATGTTTGATATTCTCTAAATGACACCCGAGAGTTGTTTATAAGTGTGAGTCTCTGGTTCCAGGGCCCATGTCCCATCCCCTGTCATCATGGGGCTGTGCTCCTCTAGGCTGCATTCTCTATCTCCACTTCTCAATGTCTGTGTTGTCACACCAGATCTACTTTTCCCTGCAGACTTTAAAAGTCATGGCAATGTTGTACAAAGATAAACAAGTTAGCCGTAATTTCCCAGTGTGTTAGAAAAATTGTTCTTACATCTAAACCAAGTCACCAAGGTAAGTTAGAAAAAAAGCTAAGAGAAAACAAGCTTGACAAATCTTAGTCCTGAGGCCATGCAAATTCAGTTCAGTGTCTGCCCCCTATTGCTAGCAATGACTGTACCATGCGACAGGGTAGCAAAGAGGATATAAAAGTACCTGAAATTTGAAGAGATTTTCCTAGTGAATAGGAAGTGACTGAGCAAGCAGAGGAAGGTGCCATGAAAGTCCTATAAAGAGTTCGATATGACCCTCAAAATTACTCAGTCACCTCTAGCATTTGATGAACATGTCACATCCATTGCCTCAATGAAAGAAGAAAAAAGTCAGAGTCATTTGTAATAGCAAAAGAACTATTGAATAGATTGGTTACATTCGTAAGTATTTAATAAGGATCCTTTCTCTGTCAAGAACTTGAGAGTACCTCTGCCTTTGACTTGTCTGAGGGACCTGGATAGGCTTGCAGAGGGACCTGGATAGGCTGGAGAGTTGGCTGATTCCAACAGGGTGAAGTTCAACAAGGCCAAGTGCACTTTGGCCACAACAACCCCCTGCAGCGCTACAGGCTGGGCACAGAGTGGCTGGAGAGCAGCCAAGTGGAAAGGGATCTGGGGGTGCTGATTGACAGGAAGCTGAACATGAGCCAGCAGTGTGCCCAGGTGGCCAAGAAGGCCAATGGCATCCTGGCCTGCATCAAGAACAGTGTGGCCAGCAGGAGTACTCCCCCTGTACTCAGCGCTGGTGAGGCCATACCTTGAGTATTGTGTTCAGTTCTGGGCCCCTCAGTTCGGGAAAGACATTGAGGTGCTACAGCAGGTCTAGAGAAGAGCAACCAGGCTGGTGAAGGGACTTGAGCACAAGTCCTGTGAGGAGAGGCTGAGGGAGCTGGGGCTGTTTAGTCTGGAGGAGGCTCAGGGGTGAACTCATCACTCTACAACTACCCGAGAGGAGATTGTAGCCAGGTGGGGGTCAGTCTCTTCTCCCAGGCAATCAGCAGCAGGACAAGAGGGCATGGGCTTAAGCTCTGTCAGGGCAGGTTTAGGTTGGATATTAGAAAGAAGTTCTTTACAGAGAGAGTAATCAGACATCGGAATGGGCTGCCCAGAGAGGTGGTGGATTCACCATCCCTGGAGGTTTTTAAGAAGAGACTGGATGTGGCACTGAGTGCCATGATCTGGTAATCACGGTGGGGTTGGATCAAGGGTTGGACTTGATGATCTCGGAGGTTTCTTCCAACCCAGTTAATTCTATGATTCTATGATTCTATGATTCTATGATTCTATGATTCTATGATTCTATGAAGAGATAGCCTTGCCAAATTAATTTTGGAGATACTTTTCCAGATTAAGTCAGTATTTGAAAAGTGTTCTAGAGAGAACAAAAACCGTATTTCCAAACAGATTGGTCATCAAAGTAAAAATTTTTTTGTCCTTTAAAAACTGTGTCAAGTTTTGTGCATTCTCCCATAAAGTGAGTTTTGAAATCCCTGAGGGTAAAAAAGTAATCTGGGATGAGGGAGTTCTTTAAAGTCTGGCTTCTCCCTATACATTTGAAAAAGATGCCTATCAGTGCCTTTTACCACAGTGGTTTTCTTTGATATGGTAATTTGATCATTAGACTTGTATCACAGAATATTTACTGTAGGAAAAAAAAAGGAAAAAAAAACAGGTAGGAAACACATTTAAATCACAAATGTGTGAACAAGACTAAATCTTTTTTAACATGTTGCCATATAAGACCTGAATATGAATGATATAGCTTCTCTCCACAGATCTACTGTCAGTGGCATACTATTTGCTCATTTGGAAAATGTTGTGGTTGAGCTCACAAATCGAATTTATGGAAGACAATAAAGTTAAGCATATCTGAATACAGAATGTTCTGTATTTGTGAAGTAAAGAAAATGAGAAGAAACAGAGATCTCTGCCCACTAGTGGGTGCACCTTTCTGATGTATGCCATCTTATTTCCTCTATTACTTGGGGAGGTCAATTAATGTTTAGCTCTTCCATGCAAAATAAAGTGATTTCTAAAAAAGAGGATTTTGAGATTTTACCAAAATACCTATAACGTTATGGGTAGGGCATTATAATGGGGGAAACAGACCCAGATCCTCTGAGATAAAGAAGGTAATTGAACCTGTCTCTTTAGACAAGCAGTATAATCACTGGGATGCAAAGGAACTGATGAAAGAGGATATGAGGGGATTAAGAAGAAAATTATTTATGCCTCCTCTTCTTTTGGACTGAATTTGTAGGATATGTCCATCGATTTTGAAAGAAGAATGTTAGTTAGCTGAAACCTGCAAAAGAGTTATGTGTCTTGAGGTGATAAAAAAGCTCAGAGGTACAGTACTGCTCCCCCTCCCCCAGACTGACATTTTCACTGTTTCCTCAAACATAGATCTGTCAGTTCCTTTCTCAGTGTACCTGACCCCACTCCTAACCTGAATATGTTTCTCTGTGCCTCTATAGGGAGCCTACATTAATAATTTGACTTTCATTAAAAACATGAGTTACTACTACTATCTTGCAAGTTGTAGTAACCCATAAGGATAGGGATGGCTGGTTTAGAGGTGTCCTTTAGTTCCATAAATAACTCATTGGTGGTATCATCTTGGGTGGCCTATAGCAGACTTCCACGATGAAATCTGCTTTATTTGTCTGTCCCTTAATCCTCACCCAGAGGGTCTCAACTGTGCCATCACCAACTGCAATAACATTAATATATTAGCACTATCTTCCATTTATGGTGTGCTACAATCGTATATGTATCTCGATGATTAAATGATTATTTTTGCATTTCTATTGTAAAAGTGAAAATAATGATGATTTATTCAATCTAAGATAATAATAATGGTAAGAATGTCACCAGAATCCTTTGTTATTATCTTTTGTTTTTAATATTTCGGTTCTGATATTTATTTTGAAGTAGAAGCATAGGTGTTTTCTGCTGAGAATGTTCTGTTACTTGTATTTTGTATATTTACACTAGTGATGCCTAATCCAATGTGGCACACTGTACTATTTCCTATGATGTTGCACTGATGCTAATATGTCAACAAGGTTTGAGAGTACCTTCATGATTTTATTTGTTGGTGGTTTTTTTTTCCCCCTAAATTAAGTCGGTTTTCTGAATAAAAATGAGAAATATTTTCACTGTGCATCAGAAGTTTTGTTCAAGCTAGAATGTGGTAGTCCATTTATTTCCATGAGGAAATAATCAAGCAATATCTAATAATAACCTGAAATCTCACATCACAGTTTTGACCTTGAACTTCCTATTTCTGAAGTAAAAAATGTTAGGATAAATTTATTCTATGTCATGACCAAGAAGCAATACAACACCTTATAGGACCTATGCTTTACAAATTAAGCCAGGATGGTCAAGGTGATTTGATTGCCTTAATATGCTTATGTGGTTTGTTGATTTATAGAATAGGTTAGTTTACAGCACAAAAGAGAGATTGGAGATAACAATAACTCTCAAGCATATCACACACATGTACTTTAATACAGATATTGATTGGTAGAGCTGAATGTTTGATACCATAGGCTGATCTGAAATAATGTTTGTGTAGTAAATAGATGTACAGACATGCATGAATAGTAAAAATAGTCCTTGACTACTTAGTTTGATGTCATATATTGGAGTGCAGGGTTGTTTAATATTTTATTTCTGGTTCTTATAATGACATCAATACAATTACTAGTTGTTTGAGCTGACAAACTAGTGCACTGATACTAATTTGCCATGGATGTCAAAAATAAAGATAAGAAAGAGACAAAAAGAAAAATTAACCTACTTTCTTTCAGCTTTGGAACAGTAAAACCAGAAAAGAAGCCAATTCCACTAAAGCTGGAGAAATATGTCTCAGTATGTATTCTCTAAAGACATACATTGGAAAAAGACCACACTATTTGACAAAATGAGCTGTATACGAATTAGTGATGGCAAGTGAAGTAAAGGTTCAACTAAAATGGAAGTAGTGAGATGAAAATAAAGGTAAAAACATAAATGAAAATGTCAAACATAGTAATAAAGATCAAGATCAATAGTTCACTTCCAGAAATATAATAATCCTTTGCCAAACAGAATGTCAAATGCTATAGTAGTAGTTGTGTGAATTCTTTGACACAGTAATACATCCCCCCATGATGGTCAACCATAATTTGAGCACAAGGACTCAACTTTGGTTCGTATTGTTGTGTTTGGGAGTAAAATATACTCCATGTTATTGCCAGCTATTTGATTATGCAGAGAAAATATTCATCACTGTAAATCACTTGCCCAGTTACTCCTTCTGTTAGAGAACTCTTACTGTTGCTTACAATGATTAAAGCCATGAAAACAATCTAAAGGAGAAGTGACCAGTGGAGCTGAGAAGCTGAAGAGGAAGAAGAAAAAATTGAACTCAGAAAAATTATTTTCTGTAACAGTGCTATGGCAGTGCTTTCCCATTCTTGTTAAACAGCAAGAACAAGGTAACCCTCTGGAGTTCCTGACTGGCATTCTTAACAATGAGATTTGATGCTGTCCAATGATATCTGATATCTTAGTAGTTCCTTGGTAAATTTAGTACTGATTTAAAAGCTATCAGTAGATAGATACTCTCTAAGTACAGTACTTGACTGACACTAAGATTTTCATTACTAGAGAAAAATTCTAGACTTGTACAAAGTTGTGGTGAAAATATCCCTCAGTATAAAGCTCCACAGAAGAAAATCTAGCTAATGTGTCTTTCTGTGCAGTCCTGTAGTGAGAGATCCCCTCTCACTGTATGTTTTCATATGAATCAAATCTTGCTTCAGAATAACAACTGCCTACCCCTACCACATTTCCTGGAATAATTTAATCTCTAGATCATTATGATTTGGATGAGACATAAATTCATGTCATTAGATGTCCTTTTAGTTCTAGTAAGTTTTCACACAGTAAAAAGTTTCTTTTTTGTTGCTGTTTTTAATAATTTACTTAAATAAGTTGTTTCATGTTCTCTTGCATCCTTCACATTTTTAAACTATATGAAGATATTCGAGACCTTCATTGCTTAAAACAAATTATTTTAATTTGCCTAACTATATTTAGTCTGTACTTTGACATTTATGCTTCTACATTTATACTTCTACATCTAATTATGATACTGAAATTGCTCTATATACAGCTCTGACATGCAGATTGCTAGAAATCTGTTTAGATTTTAATACTTTATAAAGAATAAGAGGTTTTCACTCTCTTCTTTTCAAACTTGATTTTTGCTTATGTAAGTCTCCTTTCAAAGTGTAGTTTTAGACATTTTTCCAAGTCTCATATTGTACAACAAAACTTATATTGCAAGTATGATATCCTATTTCCATTACAGAATATACAGACTAGGCTAAAAACATTATCCTGTTTTGTTCTTATTTGATAAAATAAATAATGTAATTATTTGGCAAAACAAGTAATGTAATTATTTCTAGTACTCAATCAAATTAGTTAATAAATTAACTAATTCAGTTAGGTTAAATAAAACTAATTTAAACTTGCATATATAGGTATATAGTTAGTCTGTTCCAGTGTCCTAGTTTACAAAGTTAGGCAATGTCTATCTCATTATGTTACATATCTTAATATTCAAACACAGTCACAGACAACTTTTGAACTGACCTTTTGATATCTCTATATTCCTTGAGAGTTATTCTCTCCCACAGAGTTCAGTGTTAAAATGCTTCTTTTTCAAACTTATTTGTTGCTTAAGTTTTATTTCATTGATTGAATGGCCCAATTAAAGTTAATCAGACTAATGCCTGGAGCCAGTAAAGCACAAATTCAAGACTCTGAAGGACCAGGGTCATAACTGCTGCATATTTCTGGTGGAGGAGAATAAAATAATCTTTAAAGAATATATGTTACATAATGAAAGTGTACTGATTACTTCTGAACTCAGTTTGATAAATTCTAAAAAATTTACTTTTAATCAGCTCTGAAATACTGATGTGATATGTTGTATGGGAATTATAATTTGATAAATGGGCATATTTTAGGTTCCATATTGAGTCCAGATGGTTACAGATTCCTTAATATATCTATCCATGTGGCATTTGCACATTTGTGTATCTCAGTCTTCCTCTCATTTATGTTTAATGATGGATTGAATCCAAACAATGCAAGATGTTCTTCAGCATGCTAAGCTTCTGTTAAGTGGACTGATAGTCAGATCCTTCTGCACAGGATCTTCTTTCTTTCAGCGTACTTTATTCCAAGACAATCAATCTCCATTTGAAACAGTTTTATCGACAACATTTCATGTCTAAGCAAATGATAGCACAAAGAGCCTCCCCAATTTACCATGCAGGAGTCTGACTTGACAGTTGTGTGCAACATCCTTGCTAGGTTATCAGTTCTATTAGACTTTTGAACCAAAGTTATAGTTTTGTATATATTATGATTTACAGATCTGTATTTGATCATTAAAACAAGATGTAATTTTCAATTAACTTGACGTATTCAGATTTTTCAGGATTCTGTGTTTTTTAGGGGGTTGTTTGGTTGATTTAGTTTGGCTTTTTGAGGTAAAGATGAAGAAATCCAGATTGTCCTACCACTTTTATGTGTCCCATCCTCTAACCTCCATTGCCCCCTATTTCTCATCCACTGATAGGAGAACTATTTTCCTTTTGCTGAGGAAATAGAAGACTAATTAGTTGGATTCCCACCAAAGAATTCAATTAACTGAGATAACAACTTCTTCCCTCAGGTCAGGGAGTCCTGTGAGACATCAGCTGAACTTTACTCTTCTAATGGAAGAAATACCATGTTCACTTGCACTAAGTTCTGTTGGTAACCATAAAAAAGAGAATTAGCAAACAATAGCTTTTGTGTGTGTGTTTTATTGCCTTTATAAATCAATGCTTCAGTACTGTGGTTTCACAGTATGCTACAATTTTCAGTGCTCATTAGACTTCTGCAGTGCAAACACAAGTAGACTCTGTAACCTCTACTGAGGAAGGAATAATTTGTTACATATTCACTTTAACCACTATTTGAGCTTAGAGTTCCTCTTTTCAAATGTGTCTTAGTATTGGTTTCTTATTGGATACATACGTTCTTGCCACCCCACACATCTGTCACTACTCCTGTATTTGTTAGTATATATAAATGAAAAAGGTTTATTAAATACTGATGAGAAAAATTACATTGTAATAATAAAATGGGTCTATTGTTAAATATATTGTCTCCTGCGCTAGTCTTAAAACTCAGTGGGAAAACCAAGTCCACTTAAACTACCCCCTTTTATTAGTGGAGGAAAAAAATATTAGGAGAGATTATAAGTTGGAGTCACAATTTACTGAAGAAATCGCAATAAACACAACAATAATAGTAAAAGATTGTACGGAAAGAGGGAATGGTTTAACCAAAAAAGACAAGATATCACCTGACCCCCCCTAGAACAAAATCAAGATGGAGTCTGTTCCCGCGCTGCACGCCATGTGACCACCTGGATACAAAAGCAAGATGTCAGAGAGCTCCTGCAACAACTATTTTCTTTCCTGCAATCTGGAAAACAATGGAAAAGAGGGACAAAACCAACAGTGTGCTGGACAGTGCAGTCCAGCTGGTAGCAGCGATTGAAAAACTATTCTGACGTGGCTTGTGGAGAGGCAACTGCGAATCAACTCTAAAGTGGCTTGAGAAGAAGTGACTCCTGGGCTGGACTGTGACTGTGGTGGGGCAGCTCCTCCTCTCAATGTATGTGATTTATGTAGTTTTTACTAGATTTATATCTAAGTAAATATTCTGAATCATCATTAAGTTCAGATATGTGGGCTTCTTCTGGAAAACAGCTTGTTAGAGAGGGAGAAATTCTCAGTTTTTCTATTGGAAATTTCCATGAAATCAAAAATTTACTAGTCTAGGATCTTCATTACAGATAAGTAAGTATTTTACCCATTATAGTACTGGGTTTTTTTTCTACTACTATTCATCTTCACAAACACACTTGAAAGTTTAGAATTTGACCCTATCAATATTGTTCCTGACACTTCTCATAAAGTCCATTTGTTTTATATAAAATGTCTCAAAATTGTAAGATTTAGAATCTGATATAAAATGGGCTTTATTAGATATCTTTGTCCTTAATGAAATTCATGTAGGCTTTTTCAAAATCCCGTATTTCACATCATATGACATTTTAATACATGTTTTCTGATTAGAAAAGTATGGAACTGGTGCTTCCACAGGATTATTTCCTTTTCCCACTATCTGAATTTCAGGATGGTTTCTTGCTCACTTAAAAGCATAGGACAAGGATAAAGGTTCACACAGTGCTAGTTCAAACAAATGAATTGAGAAATTCTGTTAATAACTGGGTTAATAACTGGAGCACATTAAATTTTATAAATTTATATTGTATATTTATGGCTGTCTGTTGAACTGATTTCAACTGTGCAGTTTTAACAAGCTGCTCATTTTTTTTTCAAGGATTCGCTATTTTCTCTGTGTTGAACATCTTCAAAATTCCTTTTTCATTTCTTCTTTTATTGTTTTACATTTATATTTTGTAAGACCTTCTTTGTGTTTTGTGTGACTCTATGCTTCTTTTTCTGTTGATTCTTCTTTAACAGATGAAACAAAATGTTACTTACAAAAAAAATTCATCTCTATAAAAATTACTTTCAGTTGTTCTTTTTATTCTGAGAGAAAGCCAAGTTATGATTAATAGGAGTACAATTATTTCCAAACACAAGAAGTAATCATTCAATGCTTCTATTGAAGTTAAAGTTGATAACAATTTCTTGTCCAGTGCAATACCACAGGTACCAGTTCATCAGCCTACTCCCTGTCCCTTTCTGACTGATGAAATATCATGTTAGATATGACTTACAGATACTGTTCTTACCTTGTTCTCCAAGTGCTCTTCCCATGCTTGAAAATTTCCTCAGCAATCCTTATTTAAGTCAACTAGTCTCTCGGACATTTAAACAATTCTGCAGGAAGAATTAGAATTCATGGCTTACAGAGTAACTAGTTAGGTCCTGTAATAAGCACATCAGCTGACAAAAGAGAGGCAGAAAGTTGAAGTCAGTGTGTAGATTTGGCAACTCGTAGTAAATCTATTTGAACATGGCATTAGCAAAACAACATGGATCCAAACTTGGCTTTGTTGAAACAAATGACAAAATTCTTATCTATTATATAGGTATGCAGGGAGTTTTCTAAACAAATTTCTACAAGAATACTATAGGAGACAAAAAGGGAACAATATTTTATATTGAAAAGTTGCTTATTTTGTGCCAACAATCCTGGTATCTGTCAACTATTAATATCAATTGTGGAATAAAATTAAGTATAAAAGTCCATGATTTACATTATGAAATACAGCACAATAACCCTGCAAATCTCAGTTTATTGGAACCCATTTTAAAAATTATGATCAAGATCGTCAGAGTCTAGCAGCACCTGAGGATGAATGAGAAAGAAAAAACTCATTAATTATCTCTGAGATAATTTTGCATCCAGAAAAAAAGCTTAATAACCTTTGTGGTAGATTGATTTTAGAATAGAAGAAAATGGATTAGCATTTGGCTTCAGCTAGGTGTTTACTCTAGCTTCAGTAATATGCAGTCTGAAACATCAAAAGTGAGAATTTTTCAGTCCAAACCTTTTCAAGGGTTAGTTGCCTTCATATTATTTTTCTGGAAGGGCTGCACAAGAAAGGTTTCCATAGGAACCAAGTGAAAACTTAAACGTTGAGGTGTTATTTAAACTGTACATATAGATCTCTTACTATGTCAAAAGAAGGAAGTTAATAGTTATAGAAAACCTCTCTGTGAAAAAATAGCATAAGAACATTAGAAAACAAAATCAATAAGCTAAAGCACAAAAAACTTCCAAGAAATAAAAATTGAGAATTAGTCAGTATGCCATGCATTTGTTTTTTATTTTATTTATTTACATTTTTATTATAATTTTGTGTCCTTTCAAAAATCTCTTCTTTTGATGTCATATAAGCCTAGGGTCAATAGAAATTATTTCAGCTGCTCTGAAGTTGCAAAGCTTCTCCAAAGAAAGTAAAACCCTTTGACCTCTAAGGAATGTGAAGAGGATATTTTGAGCATCCCCCCCCTCAAAGTTGCCATTCAAAAGGCACAAATCAAAGGCTTTCTGTCCCTGAAGAATTGTTATGTAGAAGGCTGTGTCAAAATGAAATATGCAAAAAATCCCATAGGAATCAAGAAGGTATGCATTTTAAAGGGAAAGCCCCACACATTATTAATTGCATCTCCATTATGATGCTCAAAAGTTATCTCATTCCTTTACTCTAATGAATACCCTCATATTTGAGAAATACACCAGCCATACACTTTCTGACACTATGGGGTCAAATTTATTTTTACAAGATTATTTCCATTCTGTGGAGAGTAACACTATATCAAGAGTTCTTGTGATTATTATAAAAAAGGGTACCTGAATACCTTATTTTTATACCTACTGAGACAAACAATAAGGTAGTAACTAGTTAGTATTATATAAATATTTTCCCATTCCTTGGTAACTGAGGAAGATAATGATATTTCCTAAACTATTGAGCTATCTCATAGTCTCATGCTTAACCCAATGCTTCATTTTCACACTCAACAAGTTGTAGGTAAAATTCTACAAAAATGTTAATTAAATCTGGGAATACGAACTGTCTATCCACAGAAATATGGCCATCAGCTCTAATTTCATCCTTTCTCTAACAAGCAGGAATTTATCCAAAATTCATTTGTGTCCCTTAACTATACAAGGATTTTTTCTTCAATCCAATATGGAATTTTTCTTTTTTTCTTTATTCAGACTATTATTCCTTTCTTCAGACCATTTCTCATAATGGAACTATAGAAGTATGTGTTCAATAGCATGAGTTTTGCAAGTAAAGTCATATAATATGAATCAAAGGATTTTTCTATATTACTAGGTGACCAAGTCAAACTCGTGTTCAGAAGGATCAGTCAAGCCTATCAGAATTCTATTGAGATAGAAGAATCTGAAGGGAAACGTTTTGCTCTCAGAGACTCTGTCTGTGATATTAGAATTTTTTTTTTTTTTTTA
>NW_020955409.1:514408-517598 GCF_003031625.1 Empidonax traillii
TGTTCAATAGCATGAGTTTTGCAAGTAAAGTCATATAATATGAATCAAAGGATTTTTCTATATTACTAGGTGACCAAGTCAAACTCGTGTTCAGAAGGATCAGTCAAGCCTATCAGAATTCTATTGAGATAGAAGAATCTGAAGGGAAACGTTTTGCTCTCAGAGACTCTGTCTGTGATATTAGAATTTTTTTTTTTTTTTTAATTCCTTTAGGAACTGTCAGCTATGAAGAATGGTCTGATTGACACACAGTCTATAAGTTAGTTTCAGCTTTACATAGAGAACTTTGTTTCCCAGTTGTACAAGGTCTTTCATCCCATCAGTCTAAGATGAGATTTTATTCTTTTCTTTACAAAGACTGACACCCCATCTACACTTCTTATTCTCCCACTCAGCTGGAAGTTGCCTGCATCTTATAACTTAGTATTTTGCTTCATGTGCCTGTTTCATGAGGACAGTTCTTCCTGCTAGTTAACCTCCTGTCATTGATTGCAATTATTGGATAGGTCAGGAAAGAAAAGAGAAATTTTGGTGAACAGACTATTTGGTATTTTACAGTGTTATTTGAAAAAAATAGAGACCCTACCTTTTCTTCATAGTGAAAAACAGAGAAAATGAAACTAGAACCAACATGTACTTTTTGCAGTGAAATTAAAGGATTGAAAAAGGTATTTTTAAGTGTGCAAAGCATATTTTGATCAGTGAGCACAGAAAATGAATTGTTCTATCTAGTAGTATTTGTGCTTTTATATCAGTTCTGATATTAACAAAAACAAAATGATGATGCAGGTAGACAGGATCTAGGGGAGTTTCTGTTTCCTAAAAACTACAAGAATGTACCAGTGGATACCAAGAGTCTGTTTAGTCTGATACTTTGCCTACACCTGGCAAGGAGCATCGCTGGATTTCCAGAAAAATGTGTTTGACAAGGTTAAACAAAAAGTTTAACCAATACAGTACATTTTCCCAATGTACTCATCATCATCTAAATCTAGGAAATAAAAAAGATATTCTTCAGGAGTTATTCTTCTGATCTATTTTAAGCTTCTATTGGGTGGCAGCAAGAACAGGTCCACCCCTGGACCACACAGATAGGGAAAACAAAGAAAAGCAATGTAGAAAACGGTCTTCAGTGGTTTAAAAGCCCTCCCCAGAAAACAAATAAACAAAACCCCAAAACAAAACCAACATAAAACCACAAACAAAACCAAACCCTGGAAGATTATTTAATCCAAAGAAGAGGTGGAAGATTACTTAATCCCAAGTATCACAGAACTGTGGTAGTGTTGTGAGTCTGAGGGGGTCTCTGTTTCCCGGCCCGTGATGGCAGCGGGTGTTGGTGAGTTGGGGCAGTACTCTCCTTTCGCTCTCTCCCTCTCTGGCTTTCTCTGGTGGCCGGTGGGCATGGGGGCAACAGTAACAGAAGAAGTAGCAATTGCCACAGTGGCAGTGATGCCAGCTGAGGTCTCCCATCGGCAGTGGTTTTATTTCCCCAGAAAGCGCAGCGAGGGCGAGATTCATAGAGCAGCTCCAACCTGTGGCTGGGGCAGTTGCGATCTGCAGCGCAGCTTGCGGGAGGGGTGGCATGCTTTTTTCATGTTCAGGGCCACTGTCCGCTGGGACTCGTAGAGCTGCCCCAATGTGTGGTGAAGCGGCTAGCTCCACCTCACCAGGGAGATGACACTGGTAGCTCTTCTGCTTCTGCCCTGTGGGTCAGGGGTCCCGTCCATTCTCTTCTGCAACTTAGGCAAGGTAAAGACAGTTCTGTCTCCCGTGCTTACAGATACGAAAGGATTGAATGGGATAAAATACATAATTGGTCACCCCCACGTAAAGCTAAACCCTGCATCCTTTCCCTACATCTGGGGCATTATGCAACACATGATTTAGAGACTTAACTATATTACTTCACAGTTAGGTCTTTTTCAGTCTAAAACAAGTCTTGTTTATTTAATTTTTCACTGTACTGAAGCCAGTCAAAGCTCTGATCTTCCTTGTTACCCTTCTCATGATCTTCTCTATTTCTTAGTATTTCCTGTTAAAGATTAAGGGATCAGAACTGGGCTGATAGAAGTATTAGGAACATAAAGAAGTTCTTCATATCTGGCGGTCATTAATTGTCTGTCTACACCAAACTGAGATGTTTAACAGTTGGCATGTGAGCACCTATGTCTGTTGTACAGCAAGGTAGTATCACATTTCTACTTCAGATCTGGGGGAAAAAAAAAAAAGAACCAGAAACCATAAAGAAATCATGTGGCTGGTAGGCCAGAATGTTTCAGATAAATCAATGTTCTTGAATGAGAAGATTTGAAAGGAAAAAATTAACTCTTTTTTTTCTGCGTGCTTAGTTTCTTTACTTGGTTTGGGGTTTTTAACTTGTTTTTTTTTTTTCATGAAGTTTACAGAAAACCTTGTAAGAAACTAACTGTTATACTATCCAGGCAATAAAATACCTTTTATTTCCAGGAGGAATGCATATTTTTCCTGCAATTTTTTGATTATGTGCGGCATGTGTCTGGTGTCAGTCACCAGAATGTTATCGAATAGCAATCCTGAGGTAGGTGAACAAGTGTATCCTGGCCATTCTAGTTGCAACTTAGGAGAGAAAACAAGACAAATTATTTATCTGCCATTTCACATTTTGCTGTGGCTACATTATCTGCTTCAAGGCAAGCAACAAAGTACTAAACATTACAGAAGAAAAGATGTTTTGCCATCAATCACTGTGACATTGGAGATAACTAAAGGCAGTGCAGAAATCATAGGGTTTTAATCATTTCCCAGTAGACAACACAGGTTTTAAAATCTCCACTCTCTAAAGATTTTCAGCTGGTTAAAATACTGAGCACAAAAAGCCCTAGCATTATAATGTCTAGCATCTCCATGAGATGGACTTAATGCAATACAGGAGACATATTTTGCTCCAAAAGTTACTCTGGAAATAAATGGACAAGAATCCGAAAGTGGTTGTTTTGTTTTGTTTTGGGTCCCCCCCCCTTTTTTTTTTTTCTTTTCTCAGAGCAAAAGGAGCTCTCACATGAAAACCAATCTGAAACTGTCACATTCCAGAATTGTAAATAACCTTTCCTACACTGGGAGGCCATATGTAACTGTAGTAAGTGAGTACCAAAACTGGAATGTACCAAAAATGTATCAAAATGCCTTCTTAGCATTTATTTATATAGAT
>NW_020955409.1:517767-563334 GCF_003031625.1 Empidonax traillii
TCTTTTCTCAGAGCAAAAGGAGCTCTCACATGAAAACCAATCTGAAACTGTCACATTCCAGAATTGTAAATAACCTTTCCTACACTGGGAGGCCATATGTAACTGTAGTAAGTGAGTACCAAAACTGGAATGTACCAAAAATGTATCAAAATGCCTTCTTAGCATTTATTTATATAGATTTAGATGTGTATTTACACTAAAAAGGAATGCTTTTTTAAATGACCAAGAGTTTTCATTACTAATGGAAAATATGTCGCCTCTCATGATGAGAGGGATGTTTCATTGTTATCTTACTTTCAATAGAGAGTTATCTTCCAGTAATGGATTCCTTCTCATTTTAAAATATTAAAAGATGGAGAGAAGAAAGATTGTTTGTTGTCATCTCCTACAGAAATTATTCACATCCTTCTTCAGTCTTATAGAAGCACCTATAAGTGCCTATAAGTGAAGCCATTTAGATCCCTTAATCTATCTCAAAGGTAATACCAATATCTATCATTACTTTTCTATAGCCTAAACCTCATCAGGACTTCTGTCAAAAAGTTTTTGGGAAGTGTATGAATAGTAGTGTGCTTTCCACCTTCTTTATCAATTTAGGCAGAACATTCCTGAGAAGAGAAATTCTTGAGCAGAAAGTTACTTTTCTCTGCATTTCTGTCTTTTGAACCCACCTTTTTTTTTTTTTTAAATTACTTCAAAGTGATATGGCAAAGGACGCCTTGGCATTGAAAAAGTCAATTCAGACAACTTTATGAAAACATCTGTGCAGCTGAAGGTACTGAAGTAAAACTTATGTCCAGATATGATTAAAAATCTTCCTGCCGCTGTTATAAATATGTAGTGTTTTACAGTAAATAAACTCTGGTACACTGGCTGCTTCATTTTGTGCTAAAGATGTATCTCAGTTAACCAAACTTAATTCAGTCTATGCTGACCATAACAGGAATAAAATAAAGATAAAAATGAAATGCCAGAAAAAGACAAAACAAAACAAAGAAAATTAATATTTTCCATAACTCTCTTTTATCTTATTAGGATAGTAGAACTTTAAAAGTGTACTGTTCATAGTATGTAGTGAAATTCAGCTGTAGCTTAGTTTGGTTAAAACTATTTTTAAACTGAGCCATCTATTTCCATTATGATCATTTTCTAGTAAGACATTTATACTCTAAGTGTTAACAGTGACTTAATGTTTGCAACAAATGGGAGATACTTTATAGGTTGTTATAAAGATAGTTTTATCCCCTCCTAACACATGTTAATTTGAGTCTCCCACATTAGAAGTAAGCAAGAGAAGTGACCTGGAGCATCACAGAACTTCTTGTACAAAAGACTTTTTCTTTAGGAAATACAGTTTTGATGAAATTGAGGGGGTTGAGGGGGAGATGGTGTATGTGTTGTATAAACCTTTTTATTAAAAAATAACATAGAAAAGATTATCTAACATTTTCAGTACATAGTAACAACATTTCTACTGACATGTCCTGAGATAATATAAACATAAAATATATTTTCATTAAAACACGGTTTAAAATAAAGGGAAAATCCTGATTTCCTGATTAACACTTGATTTCTCCTTTTATTTTTTTTTTTTTGTGATGAAAATATTCATATGTTGTTTTGAAGTTAAGAACAATCTGGGATGGAAACCAGTTCAAAGTTCTGCAGCTTTACCAGATCCTTTAAGGAAATTACATAGCTCATTAATTCCAGTTTGACCACTATAAGACATATACATGCAGAAGTAATTTTTTCCAATACGAGGATTTCATATATCTATAATTTTCTTGACACTCTATTAATGCAATTTTCATAGAATGCATAGGTCATATAGACATACAGCAGTTTGAAGTTAGACAGATATGAAAGTGCTTTTTCTTAAGAAGATTTAAGGCATTTGTTATGAATTTTTTTCACAGAGAAATTAGAATTTCTTATTTTGTACAAAGTTAACACAGCTTCCCAGAATTTTAAGGAACTTTGTCTCATGCTTCACAGTACACCTTTGTCATGGTACTATCAGCCTAGCATGTGATACATAACATTTTCTAGCTTAAGTGATGTGATTTAGGAAAACATATGCAAAGTAGTCTTCTAAAATCAATTATACAGGAGTATAATACCAATTTTGCAATATTAATAAAGGTCCTAAGAGACAGTTCAGTTAATTTTGCTCCAAATATAGTAAATTTATCCTCATGTATTAAACATTACTTAAATTTGTGTAATATAAATAATACATAATGGCTAATAATTTATTTATAAGAAATAAACATAATTTAATTTTCTTTTGTAGTTTAAAGCCACATTGTTATTCATGTACTTTAGCTATGCCAATTAGTTATGTTTGATAAGTGTAATAATATGTGCAAAACACAAAAATTATTTCAAGTAATCTTTAAGATCTGTCATAGATATTAGGAACTATAATAATGTTTTATTTAATAAAAACAATTATGTATTTCTATGTTTTTTCAAGTTCAGATTCTGTGTTCACCTCCAGCATCTTTACATGCTTAAATAAAGTAAATATACACATGCACACACATGAACACACACATATGCCAAATGAACTAACAAAAAAAATAATCTCAATATGATGAAATGGAGAAAGTAGTTTGGAAAGGAATTTAAACCATCTTTGTAAAGCATTTTACTTTAGGATGCTAATACTGAGCAATGAATACAGTACTCATGTATGGGTGAATGTCCTAAAAAATTTTTTTTCTGCTTTAAATACCATAAAAAAGTAACTTTGAAAATGATATATTACTAATTGGTGCTTCTGTCTATGGAGAAAGATAGAGTGGCTAGAAAAGTTTGTACATGGTAATAATTTTGTACAAAAATCTTGGAATATTATAAATACATGCTCATTTGATCTACTTTTGCTTTTTTCTATATTTGTTGACATTCCGTGACCATATATAAAATATAGAGAGATTATTATCATAAATTCTATATAGAAAAAAATTGATTGGGAGCATTTTATGGAAAGATTACACTTCCGGTAGAAGAACTGTGGCTATAAAAAGGTCTTTAGGAAAGTAGGTGTGATAGGTAATATGAAAAAAGCCACATCGTTGCATAACCTCAGCACTTCACTCTCACATTTGGTTAGAGCTTTTTGCACTTCTTGAGGGAGAATTTATGACTTTCAGACAAATCCTTAGTTTTCTGATACTCCCAGGTGTATCTTCATAACTTTTTAATATGACCTTAACACTGAGCATGCAGAAAAAATACAGAAAAGGGGGTAAACCAAAACAACCATATCATTTTAAAAAAACATAAAATAATTATATCCTTTAAAGAGTGGTAATATTTGGGGAAGAATAATACCTGATTATGATAAGCTTTCTAATGAAAAATAGGAAAACATGATTAGTTATGCAGTAACTAGTTCTTGTTAGTGAATTCGTCATGAATAAAAGTTCATGAGGAATCCATATGCCATCTTGTCATGTTACTAACCACATCAAAAATAATGGCTCAGTAAGTAATTTAGAAGTATCAAAAAAGTTCCCTACTTGTACATGGAGATTTTTAAGTGTTATACCAAATCATTTTATTTCCACCACACCAGATGTTGTTTGGATTTCCCTTATTAGACCTAACACTGTCAACCTTAAATCATTTAAAATCACCATCTGAACGTTCTCTTTAGTAACAGGGAAAAAGAAAAGCAAGCACAGATGTTCAATACAGGTCCCATTTGCCCACAGCCTATTTTTGCCTACAGTCTCCTTTTGCACGTCTTCCTTAAAAAGAGAAAAATATGGTCAGAACATCAGTCTTCACTGACATCAGGTGTTTTTCAGTTTAACCTCATTAAAGGTTGCTTCCTTCTCGGCTTTGCAATGTGACAGCTGGACAACCTGCCTTATACCCTCCAAATCTAGACCTGTAAATCTTAACATATTCATATTCCAAGATTCCTTTTAGCACTGTAAGACAGTTACAGTTTAACTCAGAAAACTGAATTGCTAATGCATGACATACAAATGCAGGAAACAACTGGGGTAGCTGGCTCCATTGTCATAAGCTATGTTTCACAGAGCAGCAAGGGAAAAGGACATAGTTGTTAGAGGTAATATGATGTGGCATGGAATAAGAAAAGTGTTAGAGGATTAAGTCTAATTTTAACTGCCATTTGAAGTCTGGCTGTGACAGCCATCAGTCTTAAAAACCTGACAAAAATTTTCTTAGTTATTTATGATGATAGTAATTGAGGGGTAGGTATATCTGATTGACAACTCTTCATCTAAACTTTTTTTGAAAGTAGAAATAGTATCTTTTTTTTGTTTTTAATGGCAGTAATTGTAAGAAATAGAGCTGCAGTTTTTCTTAGAAAATGTAAGAAATAGAGCATTTGAAAAAACTAAATGCTTAAAAGAGTGAAATTATTCTTGTGATATTCTGGGTAAATTACAAGGCATATTGTGTCTGGAATTACACATATATGAGAAGAAAGGTGATACCAGGAGGTCTCTGTGTTAAGGTATGCAGACATACCTTCTGTTTCCTGAAGGTTAGGTGACCTAATAGAACTTAAGAAATTACTTAACATGGAATGAGATATTTCTGGACATAACAACTAAGAGTGAGAACTCACAAAATGGGCTTTCAGTATAAGAATGGTACCATCAGGCTGAAGAATGGCTGTATTGCAGAGGTAACAGTTACTCAAGTATCACAGATAATTAGAGATTTTGAAGTCACACAACAACCAGGTAACCATGTCAGAAGTATCATCTATGTATGAGACTGTGTACGTAACTTTATGAGAATGAACAAATTTGGGTACAGAAGGGAAAAAACTGTAAAAAGTATTAGGGACTTTTTTTTTTTTTTTAATCTGGGAGCAGATAACAACAAAGGAAAGAAGAGAGAGAAGTAATTGGGGAAAGAAAATGGGAAAACGGAGGTAAGTGGGGTTCACAGGGACTATTTGAGTATGAGTAAGTTGCTGGTCAGTACACTTGCCTGACTGAGCTCTACACCTCATTGTTGTAAACTTTCTTATCTCCTTATTAAGGCCTATTACTATCCGGGGTGAGTGTATGTGCACGCGTGTGCAACCACCAGCAGACTACAGAGTAGCCAAGCAGAAGAAAAAAGATGGTTCAGAAGAAACAAGTGGCTCATCTGAGTGCTGTTTCTGCATATGTGTTTGCTGATAATGGAGTTGCTCTCTGTCCATGTTGATCTGTTCAGCTCTTGTTGCTCTAGGATGTGCTTACTTCTGACATGTAAAAGCTGATAAACTGTTCAACCTATCCTACCACATTATCAAGTGATCAGTTTTAAGGAAATTAGGCTTTCATGTGAGAAATCTCAGTTACTTCACTTTTCCTGTCAAATAAAGTACAAAAATGTCATGCTGAAGTCATATTTACAGGTTTTAAATATTTCTATTTCTTCTCAATTGCAAAGCAATACTTACCTTGTGCTTTCTATTGGAAATCTTGTGTGGGGGTAGCATATAAACATAATGGAAAAATCAAAGTCTTTTAGGAAAGAAAAGTTAATGCAATAATATATTCTTTAAAGAAAGTGTTTAAAAGTTCCTTTCAATATCATGAAAACAGGGAATTACAGGGAAAAACCCACAGATGGAGAAGTCCTTATAACCTTAGTTGTATGAGCCAGGCTCATACAGCACAGCTCGAAACAGATACCCAATGTAATATATTTCATTGATGTAGGAGAAGTTTTCAGGGATATATTTTTTAAGATTTCATACATGTGTGTTTCTGTTTTTTCTTTTTGAAGAAGGGTTTGTACAGATTCTGCTTATTTAGAATGTGGGCTACAGCACTAAGCACAAGAACATATATTTTTCAGGTCATTGGAGGAATTAACTTGAACTGATACCTGACTACTTACATGCATGCTCTGCTTTCAGTATGAGTATTCACAATAACATAGGATTAGGAATTGAAAAAAATTAATACTTTGATGAATTATTTTAATGTTTTTACTATTTTTAAGAGTGATTAGAATGTCTGTAATTAGATGAGGCCCTGCTTTTTATGGAATTCTCAGACAGCTTTGGCTTTTTATTTAGTTCATATGTATCAGATGTACCTGCTCAAATTGGTATATAGAAGTCAAAATACATATTCTTGCTATAAATATAGTAAGAAACAGTGTGAACAGTAGTTAATGATGAAGACAAGTCTGTGCTAGATTTCTCTCATGACACAAATAAGTCCTGTGTTACTGGGGAGGGTGAGACCTAATATTTGGATTTGTTTCAGCAAAGACATGCGTTTTGGTATTCCACATCCTGAATAAATACTGTGGCATTACCATAGAACAGCTTTTAGTATGGTGGCTACATTTTATGAATAAAACAACTCACATATTTAACACAGAGAAATAGTTTGTGTTTGTACATTCTATCTGGAAATAGCATCTATTTGAAAAAAAAAAAAACAAAAGGAAGGCACTTTGGATATAAAGAAAAGTGACTCTTAATGGACTTAAGGGCTGTTAAGGCCCATCCTATTCCCTATGTCCATTGAATTCTTTATGTATGTTGGAAGGCTGGGTTTGTGATTTCTATACCTAACGTATGGAAATTATGGGTATTCATCAAGGAAAAAGTTTTTAAGAGAAATAAAGCATAAAGGTGGATATCAGACACTTGACTTAGCACTCCAATATAGAACTAGGCTACTGAACAACAATGTTGAAACTGAAGTGCCTAAAATTCAGCAACTATATATAGATACATAAAATATCTTTTGTGAAAAGTCCAGAAGAATCCATATGACAGGATGAAAAGAGAAGGTAAACATATTAGGAAGAAGTCTCAAAAACTACCTCTTACTTGCTGTCAATCACAGCCATCACAAACTGTGGGACAGAACACTCTGCAATAGCAGATTTTTTCACAGTTCAGTATTCTCTTAAAAAACTCTAATCTGCTCAGACATCTACATTACAGAACATAGTCTACATAAAAGAATTATGAGGATGAAAGAGAAAACTTGTGGGAAGGATGAAATAAATAGTATATTTCTCAGAGCTTATGTCTGACATAAGTCTTTTTTTACAAGTTTTCGTTGCCACTCAACAATTTTAACCATAACTAGTAGGCGCTGCCAGAGTCCCTTAATATGGTGAAGATTTAGAAACCTTCAAAGTTTGAAGTTGATATTTTATTCATTTTAATCAGAAACAGAGTACTGTGTTATTGTGTTCATGAAATCACGACAAATTGAAATGCTCCATTTGTCATGATGCCTTGAAATGCAACATCCATGCTTGGATGCAGACAATGATACCCATGAAAGAAACAATGTTTTGGGGGGAGATGTAACCTAAGTGCAGCAAAAAAAAAAAAAAAAAAAAAAAAAAAAAAAAAAAAAAGGAAAAAAAAAAAAAAAAAAAAAAAAAAAAAAAAAAAAAAGAGAGAGAGAAAATGAATTGCATAAAGCCTTTGGTCATCTGTGTGGGTGTACAGCATAAGTTGTCTGTTTTTTCAGCAATCATCGAGAATTTTAGAGGTAGTCAGTCAAGTAAACTACCTAGAGGCAACTCTAGTGTCTCATAAATCCTAGAGAACCTGAAAGATCATTATTACTTCTCTGGTGCTTCAGACTCCTGGGGTTTTTTTTTTAGAGAAACTGAAACATTTTGTGTCTATATTTCTGTTGCTGCCTGTATGTTTTATGATTTCAAAAGATAGATATTATTTTACAGTATTCGATTTATTTTTTCCTGTGGAAGGCAAAGGCCCAGTGTTGGTGATCTGGTTTCTTCTAAAGAAGGCTTCTTCTAGGACCACATGATGCACTTAGACTAAGTGCATCTAAATTTCCTACTGATAAAATGAGCAAACCAATTTGTGGGGTTTTTTTCCCTCTCTCTTTTGTCTGTTCAGAATAGAACTTTTTGCAGCATTGTATTTTATGTTCACCATAATGTCACATTGAAACTTCAGCTTCAATTTTCATTTTTACAATAAAAATAATAAAAACAATAGTTCCTTTATGACCTGACTCTAGTTTTACAGAATTCAGCTGGTACACAGCTAATTTTTCAAGTAAGAATAGAATTATGCAAAGCTTTCTGTTTGTTTGCCTGACCCTGTTGAAAAGTTTTATTTTTGCAATTACAGAACTTTTCAGATAAAATTACCAAGAAAGAAATGCCATTTTCACCTTGGGAGACTTTTTATGACGAACCTCAGGAGAAAGCTCATAACTGCAAGTACTGCATTCATCTGAACAGTAGAAGGAGGACAAACAATTGAAGGTGAAGTCACTGAAATTTTCAGCACAAACATATGAATTAAATATTACAAGGATAAGAAATGTTAGAAGAGACTTGTGAGGAAAAAGAACCTAATTTTGCTTCTTCATTAAATTACAAGTATAAAAACTTCAAAGATTTCATACTGGGTTTTGTAGTTAGTTACAATATCTTAAATTCTACATCTATTGTTTAAAACTTGACTTTTTTTCCTGTCTACATTATATTCTTTTGCACTTTTCAGTGTTATTTTCTAGACACTTAGACTTACTGCCCCAAATTTTTAGTCTACTCTAGTTCATTATAAACAGGGGACCACATTGCTGAATTGCCTTATTTGAAGCTGGGCCAAGTTCATCTAAAAAATTTACAAAACCAATTAAAACTTTTAGCAAACTCTTGATTTTTTTTTTTTCTCCTGCTATACTTCAGTATATCCCCACACATAACATGTCTTCATAGACAAATAAGACAGTAAGCCATACAGGTAATTTATCTCTGTTTAGATATTGGAAGGGATGCAGTAGGACCAGGAAAGTCCAAGTCCTGGCCATGAACAAACAGCCCCAGAAATCACAACATATGCCTGAGAGCATTGCTGAAATGCATCTTGAACTCTGTCAGGCTTGGTGCTGTGACCACTTCCCTGGGCAGCCTGTTCCTGTGCCCAGCCACTCTCTGGATAAAAAACCTTTCCCTAAAATGTAACTTACACCTCCCCTGACACAGCTGCATGCCATTCTTTCAGGCCCTGTCACTGATCATCAGAAAGAAGAGATCAGTGCCTGCTGCTCTGCTTCCCCTTGTGAGGATATTGAAGACTGCAATGAGACCTCCCCTCAGTCTCCTCTTCTCTTGGCTGAACCCACCAAGTGACCTCAGCTGGCCCTCATATGTCTTCCCTTCTAAATCCTCCACTGTCTTCACAGCCCTCCTTTAGAAGCTCTCATATGGTTTTATATCTTTTTTATAATGCAGTGCCCAAAACTACACAATATTCAAGGTGGGGCCACCCCACTGCAGAGAAGAGCGGGACAGTCACCTCCCTCAACCAGCTGGTGATGCTTTTCCTGATGCTTCCCAGGACACGGTTGGCCCTCCTGGTTGCCAGAGCACTGCTGACTCATATTCAACTTGCCCTCGACCAGGACTCCCAGGTTGTTTTCTGTGGCACTGCTTTCCAGCATCCCATCCCCCAGTCTGTATGAACAACCTGCATCCCAGGTGCAGAATCTGGTGCTCGTCTTTTTTAAACTTCGGACAGTTGGTGATTGCCCAGCCCTCTTTTGTCAAGGTCACTCTAACTCTACAGGGTCTCTCTGCCTTTGAGGGAGTCAACAGCTTCTCCCAGTTTAGTATCATCAGAAAAATTACTTAGTATCCCTTTTCCCCCATATTTCTTAAAATAATAGCTTTACATTAAAATAAATTACAACATACGGGTTTCTGAGTCCAACGGCCCAGTAGATATGAAGGTGGCAGAGCTCAAAAGTCCTCAGGTCAAACAGATATTCCAGTTAGCAGAGCACACACAAACTACTCAAACATGACAAGACACACTCATAAATACAGACAGAAAACATACAGTTGTGGAGGTTATAGATGGCCCATATCTTGTTCCTTCACTGCAGCTGATCAGAGCTGAAGACCACTGTTAGATACAAATAGATATCCCAGTAGCTAGTCCAGACCTATGGCCTCCCCAGACTCCCTGTCTCTTCAGTAGAGGTTTTGGACAATTGGCAGCAAATTTTCAGACCCTTGTTCTTGCCATGATCCAGCCATCAGACATTCAGTTTTTCTGACACGTGTCTCCAAGACCACTTGTTCTAATTGCTGGCTACTCCAGCTTGAGTCTTATTAGCATTATGTACATGTAGAATGAAAGTAACCTCATCAAGGAATATATCTAGGAATAGAGTTAGTATAGACAGAATCTGGAGATTAGCAGTGTGACTTGGCCATACAAGCAAGGTGTCTACTCTTGACCAGTCCTACACTTTTTCTTTTATTATCTTTTTCTCCTGCTTTCGTATGCCATTTCTTCCTAATCCACGTTTTTTTGCTTCTTCCTCTGCCTTTGGTTGCTCCTCTAAACATCCCACAATATTTTTCTCACATCCCCACAAACTACATAATCATGCCATGATGAGGTTTACATGATCCCAAAGTGATGTCCCTCATAATGAATGTTCTATCACTGTACGAATTAGTTCCTCCTCAGTTTGCAAGACCTTTCTGGAATAGCTTCTTTGATTGGTTCAGAGCAGTAGGTTTCACATCACGGAAAACAGAATTTCCTTTCAAGAATGATTTCAAAATCATGGCTTGAGAGTAACCAATTCCATCATAACCCTTTTTACTGATTAAGTTACTGAGGATCCTTGGCCTGACAATGTTCTCTTATCTTTGCAGGGCTATTGTGTTTATGGTGACTAACTTTTATAAACTGTTGAACATAAAAAATATACTTAGAAATAAAAAACGAATAAAATGTATGTTCAGTGAAAGCATATATACCACAATCTTCTGAAATGATTCATGCATGAATAATCTTTATTTAGAAATAGACCTGCAAGGTAGCATGTTGAGGTGATAGCTCTTTAAGGAAGCTAGTGACCTTCTGCAATAACAGAGTGTCTCGATAGAATAGTTTGCACAGTAAGTATACAGTATTCAGAGCTAGAGGATCCAGGAAACTTAAAGTTATATGTGTGGAGTATTAGTCATAGTTTTCATTAGAGAACTTAAATAAAGAAATAGATTAAGCCTATATAAGTCTTCAGACTATGTGTGCTAGCAAAAACTACACACATCTCCACTTCTAGGTTTCCTGGACCCAAGCCTGGGATCAAATTGACAATTGTGGGCAATTTGTGGACTAGGACTCTGAAAGAAAATAGGGAGTCAAATCCAACTGACAGTGTAGAAAAATATAACTTGACAGTCACAAAGAAGTTCAAGGTGAAGGAAAGAGAACGTTCTTTGCTTGATAGACCATATAGTGACATAGCCTTAAAAAAATCATCCAATTCGTCCCTACTTACTCTAAGCAGAGACAGGAAAGATGTAGATCTGCTTACAGCTTAACACCAGGATGTCTATGAAGCACTAAAGACATGCTTGTAACTTGTGTCACACAAAATAACTGTTTTCAGTAAAGTGAACAAAGCAGACTTTGAAAAATAATGTAGATGACACCCTGTAAATAAGCCACATACTCTGAATATTTAGATTTAACTCTGTAAGTAGATTACTATATGTCTGTTTAATCATTTTATAAATAATGAGATCATTTTTCTAAATAATATCTCATAGTTTAGGGCACAGGTTTCACCCTGTGTTGCGGTACATTTCCAGTGAAGCATTATTAACCACATTTTTTGCATAATCCCATTGCTTCATATTATGTGACTGACTTAGGTTTTTCTTACATCCCCCTGATTTTAAATGCGTGCATGTTCTGCAGTCATTATGCTCTTTCAGATTCTTTTTTGTATGCTTCCCACTGTGCCACATGAGTTTCACACACCATTACTCAATTAAAAGCTGGCATAAAAAAAATTATTAAATTTAGCCCTCAATCACTTAGATGGAGCTTTGGAACCCACGCATAAATGTCTGTGCATTTCACAAACACAATGTAGGTTTTCTTCTTTAGCAGAAGATTATTTATAAAAAATTCAGAAAACTAGTAAACCCAGTATCACAGCTAATTATATGAATTGACAGTATTTTTTAATCAAAGAATGTAGAAAGGTTTGTTGTCTCTCATAAAGTGAGTTCAACAAAGAACTTTTTGAAACAATAAAAAAAGTCAGCAAAAGAAACATTTCTCTTAAAGAAGGCAGTCACAGAGAAATCCAAGAACTATAGAAGCAAAATGACTTTATTGCAGCAGATTGGTGGTCTAAATACCATATAGAAGCAGTTATCTCCCATTCTCTTCCATGCTGTCAGATATGACAAGGACATGAGAAAAATGAGGAAGAGATTATTTTATCCTCTAGTTAAAAGCAAAGAATTCACAGGAAAAACACCTCTTTATGTTAGCCACTGTGCATTTTCACATTCAGAGCTGATATTTAAATCAACACAAATTAGAAAAACTATGACTAAAAAACAGACCTATGAAAACAAACTTCTTTTTCTACTTTTTTTTTTTTATGAGAATAAGTTAATTTTCCATTACTCCCATTAAAGCAAAATTACTGTATGTCTGAAAGAAAAATAATTGAGTTCTTAGTGGCATATACTTTCAGGAAATCAACACTGTGAGATGAGTGAGATGCCCTTTAAAAAGAAAGTGCTCTTGAAAAAAAAGAAAATCCTTTTAAAAAGAAAAATATAAAATTGTTCTTTCCAGATCTTTGGCTTAAAGTAAGCAATTATGCATTGCATGTTGTAGAACTACAAATCAAACTGTACCAGCAGGGGAGTGAAAGTTGGAGGCATAAATATGGGAAGAAATATAGGATTACAGCTGAGATTTCAAATTAAATTAAATTGAGAAGTAGAGGTATGTAGTTTCAGATGCCAAAAACAGCAGAAGAGAAGGCTTTTGCACCAGATTGTGTAAAAAGTGAGGGAGGCCAAAACTGGATGAGTAGGGGATAAAAGGATGGGGAGAAATTAAGTATTGTAGAATATTTGTCAGAAAGTAAGATAGCATGGTTTTGTACAAATGTTTGTTCTTTGAAAAATCACATTTTAAACTCTTAAAAAAGAAATAATATAAAATATTTTTAAAAACTTGAGAAAATACCTAAAACTTACCAACCAGTTAAAAAAAATGCAGCAAGAAAACAAATAGTAGCATGATATATCTGTATGTTCTTTTTCCCATTTTAAATGCATAATGATTCCCTTTGGACCATAAAGAATATAGAAAAATCAACTTCTCTTGTGAACAGAAATTCATAAGCCAGACCTTGAATAAATACTCCTATCATATTATATATATAATAAATACTCCTATCATATTTATCTGAATAAAGACTCATGTACAAAATGTATATTCTGCATAAGTAGTCTTCTCCCTATACCAGGCTTGGAACTTGTGGATAATTTCCCACTGGCCTTTTCCTGTCAGAACTGTGGTCTGGAACCCAGCCATTTTTGATTTACATCATTATTCTCTTAAACATGACTAACAAAGCAGAACTGAGTTGAAAAAGTTGAATTTCAGACTACCTCAGCAGAGCTGCCTCTTCATTTCTCTAGATCAATGCTTATTTAGCTGTCTATAGCTGCATCACTTACTCTCAGTGACATTAAGTTCCTGTGTAACATCCTGACTAATGTAAAATATGGTAAATTTGTTTCCCCCAGTGCTTTTTTTTCTTCTAAAGCTATGCTATTAGCAGTGTCACTTGCTAGTGTAAAATGGCATGTGTCGATAATTTGTATATGAATATTCAAGGAGCCCTGAAATAACAGTGAATCATGAGACTAACAGAAGTCTTCGGGATGTCTGTTACAGAAACTGATACCTACTTGGCTCCCAGCTCTTATCTGGGTTCAGAAAAAAAGACATGTAGCGCCAAAAGCTTCAAATCATTTTCCCTGGATTTTTCCTCCAAATCTAAAAAATTTGTGAAACACTTTCAGACAGCAAGTACAAGATTACTGTCTATAAAAGGGACCTGTAAAAGTCCAAGTCATATCAAAGGGGTACAAATAATTATGAATTTTAAAAAGTATCTTCTGTAAGTATGTTCATTATTAGAGCTTCCAAAATGGTTTAGCACCTAAAGTCAGTGAGTGGCATTGTCTGTAGTAGATCAAATTTATCTGTGCCCTAGATAAAAGAACTATATTTTCTTTCAAATTACTTTTCTTTGTACACTATAACATTGCTGAGCTCCTTGGTTTAGTAATTCTTGCTCATAAAATGAAAATGTTCAGAATTATAACAATGAAAGAGGACAAATATACTGGACAACCTTTTGAAAAAACTGCTGGTAGAGTTATATTTCCCTCTGTCTTATAGTTCTTAATAGAATTAAATTTTTAATATAAATTCAATTCTATTCATCTTTGCACACAAAGGTACATTGAAAACTCTAGTGGCTGCACACATATTTTTCACATTAATCTGTCTCTTCTCTCCATAAAATAATGTCATAATAATATTGATTTTACTTCTCTACACCTCTGACCTTCATTGTTCAATGATGAGTGTGCAGGAGCTTTGATTTTTACCATGGGAAACTCACGTTATTCCGTGACTGCTGAAGCATCAAGAAACAACAGTATCTTTTACACATTTTGCAGGTGCCTTAAAAGGAAATCTTATATCTAAAGACTAAATTCCAAAACTGGTGGTCTAGCACAATTCAACAATGTATACCTAAGCGTCTCGGAGGACATTTGTAACTATTTAAAAGAAATAAGGAACTGAATCACTGTCCAGAAAGTGTAAGAGAGATGATATTCACATTGAATTGATATTCACACATTGAATTATAAATTTTATAATGAATGTAGCAATTAGTAATATGAACTGATGTACTGATTCATTGAAATGAAGGATGTCTCACTTAGGAGGTTTGGCAAATGCCAGATTTACGAAGAAAAGAACATGAAAATCCATTTATGTACATGCCTCATTTCTAAATAGGACCCTTTTTTGCAGAGAAAGAAATTGCGGTCTTCCTCATGCCTTCAGCAGGTGTCTTGCATACAACAGGTGGGTTGAGACTGATGGATTTCAAATTACCAAAAATCTAGTTCAAGGAGGAACACCCTCATGCTTGGAACTGCATTTGAACAAACACCAGTATGGATGGCAGACAGGATCCCTAAGGATTACATAAACAAGATACCTTTCCTTTTTCCAAACTGGAGAAGAGAAATAGGTGTTGCATTGGTCTAAAGAAGGCACCATAGTGCACCAATTCATTTTCTGAGTAAGTATTTAAAGTATCTCTGCTTATTAAAAGATGTAAGGCTGTTAAGACCTAGTTGGTATGGCTGGAACAGTTTCCTTTGACTTCAGAGTATCATATGATATTTTTAAAAATAGTTAACCTGCCTGACTTTAATATCTTAGCTATAAGGTTCAACAAGGCCAAGTGCCAGGTCCTGCACTTTGGCCACAACAACCCCCTGCAGCGCTACAGGCTGGGCACAGAGTGGCTGGAGAGCAGCCAGGTGGAAAGGGATCTGGGAGTTTGGATTGACAGGAAGCTGAACATGAGCCAGCAGTGTGCCCAGGGAGCCAAGAAGGCCAATGGTATCCTGGCCTATATCAGGAACGGTGTGGCCAGCAGGAGCAGGGCAGTGATCCTTCCCCTGTACTCGGTGCTGGTGAGGCCATACCTGGAGTATTGTGTTCAGTTCTGGGCCCCTCAGTTCAGGAAAGACATTGAAGTGCTGGAGCAGGTCCAGAGAAGAGCAACCAGGCTGGTAAAGGGACTCAAACACAAGACCTATGAGGAGAGGCTGAGGGAGTTGGGGTTGTTCAGCCTGGAGAAGAGAAGGCTCAGGGGTGACCTCATCACTCTCTACAACTACCTGAGAGGAGGTTGTAGCTAGGTGAGGGTTGGTCTCTTCTCCCAGGCAATCAGCAGTAGGACAAGAGGTCTTAAGCTCTACCAAGGGAGATTTAGGTTCAATATTAGGAAAACATTTTTTACAGTGAGAGTTATCAGACAGAATGGGCTGCCCAGGGAGGTGGTGGGTTCACCATCCCTGGAGGTTTTTAAGAAGAGGTTGGATGTGGCACTTAGTGCCGTGCTCTAGTAACCACAGCAGTGTTGGATCAAGGGTTGGATTTGATGATCTTGGAGGTCTTTTCCAACCTGGTTAATTCTATGATTCCTGAACTATTCAGGATCAAATTTTTATAGGAATTCCTTGACAAAAAAAAAAGAAAAAATATATTCTTTTGTTTCTAATTTCCTTATATTAAAAAAAAAGGAAAGTAAGAGAAGAAGAGCAATAATCACTCAACTGATGGTTAATTAATAAGAACATCAGAATGGACAGAATGGGTTACACTGAAGGTATGCGTATCCCCACATATATTTCAATCAGAATCAATAAACATGTTTAATGAAAAGAAGGTGGCAAGGGGGTTAGAACTAGATCAATAGAATCATAGAATCAACCAGGTTGGAAAAGACCTCCCATCTTTAAGGTCCCTTCCAACCCAAATAATTCTATGATTCTGTGAAAAAGTAAAAATGTGGGAAGTACATATGATCCACTTTAATTTTTCCTAAAGCCCAACTAGTCTAAGTTCACGAATTTCCTGATTTGGCCAAGGTCACTATGATTTTAGTAGCTGACAATCACTCTATCATTCCCAGAATGGAAGACATTCCATAACTTTGATCATCATATTTTGTAAATGTTTGTGAAGCATTCAGTACTGCAGGGTTGATCACTCTAAAGAAAAATATATGATAAAATAAATAATTCTGTCTTCAGGGCAGGATTTGAATAATCTTCAATGAATAAGGCTGGGTACGGACTATTAAACAAGATGAAGGCTAAAAGAGGGAAAACTGCTCATTAAGGAGAACTGTCTGCTTCTATATTAAATCAGGCAGGGATTTGGAGGATAGAAGAAGTATATCCTCATGTCATAAACTTAAAAAATGTAATATGGCACTGACAAAAAGGGATACAGACAATCTCAATTCTGGTATTTGTACGCTTCTGCGTGTTTGCCATTATGAGCTAAATAATAGTCTTTAAACCTTTTTTTTTCTCACTATATCTAAAAGATTAGGAGAGAACTGCATGTTGTAACTTTGACAAAAACAGAAAGAAATGCAGATGAGCAGTGAGTTTCACCTGATAGTATTACAGAACAATTACCCTTTATGGTAATCCTCAATAGAGTGATATATATTTATTGTGTATTATGTTACTGTTTAGAGGATGGTAAGACCAGAATGATCTTTCACAGTGACAGACATCCTTTTATTCCTGTTTCTCATTCCACTAATTATATATTTTCATATAAGAGTAACAGATAGGAGAGATAGGAAAAAAAGGATCAGGATGATGTGACTGCTTTTGGATGAGGAAATGCCAGAAGAGGTAAAGAACTGTCAGAGCTGTGCATTACAAGCTTTTTTCAGGCCTCAAATGTCAGCATAGAAGGTGTGAGAATGATTGTCAAAAGAAGAGCATGTTCCTAGGACCATTTTAGAGATGAATAGGAAAATTAAACAACTGAAGGACACGTATGTCTGCAGTTACTGCTCCACCCCTCTAAACGTCTTGGTGGCCTCCTCTGGACTCACTCCAACAGGTGATGTCCTTCTTTCCCCAGAGCTGGATGCAGCATTCAGGTGGGGTCTCACAAGAGCAGAGTAGATGGACAGAATCACCTCCCTCGACCTGCTGGCCTCGCTGCTTTAGATGCAGCCCAGGATACAGTTGGCATTCTGGGCTGCAAGCAGACATTGCTAGCTCATGTTCAGCCTCTCATCCACCATCACCCCCAAGTCCTTCTCAGCAGGGCTGCTTTTAATCTGTTCATCCCATAGCCTGGATTGATACCTGGGTTTGCCCTGACCCTGGCGCAGCGCCTTGCACTTGGTCTTCTTAACCCTTATGAGATTCTTGACCTTGTCCAGATCCTTCTGGATGTCAATCCATCCTTTTTGGAACTAGGAGAGTTTTGATTAAATATTTTTTAAAGCTGATTAAACAATCTCCAAAATTCTACCTACACAGTTTAATTTAAAGTATTGGGATAATGTAAAATTATAAACTGTGAAATATAATGATGCAAAATACAGTCTCAAGCTGTATTCAGACACAGTTTTACTGCCTTACTCTTTCAGCAAACACTATTTTTTTTTTTGGATGTCACATTGCTGTAAAATCTAAAATATTTTGATTTAGGCATCTGGTAACAACAGAGCATGCTGTACTCTACTACTAACCAAATATTTACCACATAACACACTAAATATATCATACCAATGTGTCAATAAGCAAGAGCAGATACTATTAAACGACAAAACATATGTATGAATATGTCTACTTTATCAACAGTATGGTGAATAACAAGAGAAAGTGACATTTTTTCTCTTGTAAGAGTAATTTGATAACATCCATGTAGATATTATTAGGCTTCATCTTTCTGTGTTTCATGAAGACAGGGAAGCCATATTCAAAGCCATCCATGAAAACACTTGTGTCATCTGGAGATTGTCTGAAAGTAGCTGACTGAGGAGGATATTTGGGAAGTTAGAGGAAGCTATAGCAAAATTTAAATTTAGTTGTCTTATCTGAAAGACCATGTAGTCTTGTTTCTAGGTCTTCCTAGAAACCTAGATTCTCCTAGCTCCACTTCTGGCATCTCAATTCATTGGGTATTTTAAAACCCAAATATTTTTTTTCTTCCAATCTGAAAATTAGTCTGTAATGGTTGTGAGATGTGAGACTAAAACAGCGAAGTAGAAATAGCAGAAACTGCCAAGAAAGGATAGATTATTATAAAATAATTTATTTACCATTTTCCAAAAACTAGAGACACAGATGAAATTACAAAGAAATGTTTTGTGCAAGTTTCATTAAATGCTACTTTCAAACTCTTTTCTGTCATCCTTTATAAACTCTTTTTTTGGCTACTATTCAAAAGTGTTTTCTGTTGAATCAGTATTTTTCATAATTTTGGCTTGTCCTTGCTGAATATGTGGAAGAAATGCCTGAATGCTATTCTTCTACAATGGTTACTAATTTGTAAGATAGTCAGGATCAGTGATGATAAGATGGCATACTTGAAAGTGAATAGGAACATGTCCACTCACCTGGAACAGAGGCAAAAAACCCTCCCCTAGGACATGGTATCAAAATTACTGACTAAATAGTCAACACTCACCTCAGCTGAATGTAAATGGCTGGAATTTTTATGCCATGGAGATATTATCAGAAAATCCTCAAACAAAATACATTGCTGTACATAGGGATGAGTTATGTTTTGTTTGAGTCATTTTAACACCACAAATTTATAACTAGTTTGTAACACAATGTACAGACAATGAGATTGGGAAATATTACCCTCCGTGGGATTATGTTAAAGTTTTATCACTCCTTATACTGTCCTGCATTCAATGTGCAGCTGTAGTTACAGAAACCAGGGTATAGTCTCCCCATCAAATTGCTAATGAGGAAAATCCATTCTTGCACAAAAAGACTATACTTTTTTTTTAAATTACAAAATTAAACAAAAATATAACTGAATATCCATTGTAAAAATACTTTAGTTACAATTCTGATTTAATACCTTTAAGCATTAATCAGAATGTTTAAAGTCCCTCCTGTTTCTCTTTATTCAGTTTGACAGCCTCCCTTATGCATCTGCTCACAATGGCAAATGCAAAAATAACAGATGAGTAATATTTTTATGTTATCAAGGTCAAAGTTTGACAACATGGAATCATTATTTTTATTTTAAAAGTCAAAGACTGCTGTTCGAAAGGGACATATAAATCCTACCTTGGCCTGAAGGAAAGTATCTGGGCATCTGTGTGAGGGTGAATGCTTACTTTATCAATTCCAGCTGCTATGCTTTTAGCAGAGGGAGTGGATCCGAAGAATCTTTTAGAAAACAGCTCAGTACGGTCTGCAGTATTCCCTATGTTTATCAAATCACAATCTAATTCCACCAGCCCTAGCAGTTATAATGATCTTTGATGTGTCCCCCATTTCCTAGATAGTTCAGGGCTCAGAGAACTACACACATTTGTAGAAACTATGTGGTACTTTGAAATATACAAATATTTTAAATATTTCTATGTTTACCTGCTTTAATCTTAACGCAGGTAAAAGTGAACTTTTTTTCTAAAAATGAAAGTGACTTCTCAAGTATGTAAAAATTATTTCAAATATGTATTTATTATACAGGTATCTGCAGAGAGAGAGTGGAAAAATACTGTTATAGGGAAATAAAGTATACACTTTTCTTTGTATCACTGCCTTAAAATCTGGACATCTAGGAAGCCTCCAAGGCCATAAACTCTGTTTAGCAGCCCCTTCCACTGTTACAGATTGCACATTTCACTCTAATGTGTGACAGACAATTCATTTTAGTGGCCTTTGTAATGTTCTCTGATTCTAATACTAAAAGCAAATACCATAAGAAATGAAATTGTATTGTAATCTTATTTACGTGTAATCTGAATCTTTTAATCCTTTTAAGTGACAGAATGGGAACATACAATATACAAGGTGTTCTTCCCTTGAGAAAGCAGAAGTACTTGCAACTGTGTAAGAGCTTGGATTTTGATAGCAGCATAATAAAATGAAACTTTAATTACTCTAACAGGAAGGGGCAAGACTTTTTCTGTGATCACAAAGGCAAAAAATAAAACTACAACCCGTGGAGCTTGTGACTTAGTGTGCAACAAAAAGAAAACTGGAAAGAAGAAACAGCCATAGATCTGTTATTATTTTGTATCTTTTACTTTTCATGGTTTTTGCCACTGGGTACCTGCCTGATATGAAAGTTGAATCAAGTCACAAATGAACTACTTAGAGATTTTACTCTGAGTATGTACAGTTACACTAAGTTCACTTATAAAAATCATATCCTTTAAGTTCAATAATGAAAAGATAACAAGTCTGAGGAACTGAAACAATAAAATTCTTTTACATTGGATTAGCACTGACAATTGCATTTGCATGTATCATGTTTAAAAGTGAGTTGAGGAAGCCATATTGCACATATTTGATATTTCCTTGTCACCTGTCCTTTGTTTATCCAAACAACCTCCATCTCTAAAGGGAATTATGATGTTATGTTGAATACAAAAGACTTCTAAAATATTTTTTTTTTTTGGTGGTAAAATCAGTGATCAGCAATGTTTAAATATCTAAGCTCTGTTTATTGAAACTATTCATGGAAGTAATTTTGGAAATGTTCAAGTGAAAGTGTGAAATGTCATGGACAAATGATGAAGCAGGCCTTGATATCCAGTGTTCCTGACAGAAGAGTAGACTCTTCTCTTCTTCACACGGTGGGAGACAGATTTGCAAGAGCTATCTAATGCAGCAAAGTACTTTAATGTAGATCACTGCTTCCAGTTAAATATGGGACTAACCATTATTGGTACCTTAATTAAAGATGTGTTTAAGACATGAACATTTTCATTAATCTTCCTACTTTGAGCAAAGGATTATGACATTTAAAAATATTTAAAAATATATAACTCATTGTCAAAACGAGCTCTTATAGTGGGTTTCTGTGGCTGAGTTTTGGTAGCAGGGGAGCTACAGCAATGGCTTCTGTTAGAAGCTGCTAGAGGCTTCTCCAGTCTGGTGGAGCCAATGCCAGCCGGCTCCAGGATGTGCTTCCTGCTTCTGGCCAATGCCAAGCCAACCAGGAGTAATATTAACGCCTCTGTGATAACATATTTAAGAACAGAAGGTTGTGGTGCAGAAAGAATTCCAGTCAGGGAAGAGCGGAGTGAGAACATGGGAACAACAATGTAGCCACCAAGGTCAGTGCAGAAGGAGGGGCAGGAGGTGCTCCAGGAGCCGGAGCTGAGGCCCT
This sequence comes from Empidonax traillii, assembly GCF_003031625.1. Taxonomy (NCBI): domain Eukaryota; kingdom Metazoa; phylum Chordata; class Aves; order Passeriformes; family Tyrannidae; genus Empidonax; species Empidonax traillii. The sequence goes on from NW_020955409.1 coordinate 539,555, forward strand.
GCAGCCCGTGGTGCAGACCATGGTGGGGCAGCTGTGCCCCTGCAGCCCATGGAGGGACATCGGGGTGCAGAGACCCACCTGCAGCCCATGGAGGAGCCCATGCTGGAGCAGGTGGATGCAGGAAGGAGACCGTGACTCTGTGGGAGGCCCAAGATGCAGCAGGGGATGCTGGAGACCTGCATCCCATGGAGAGGGAAACCCACACTGGAGCAGGTTTTTCCAGGGTAGGACTTGTGGTCCCTGTGGAGGAGGCACATCGGTACAGCTCATTCGTGAAGGACTGCACCCCATGGAGGAGTGACCCACAGGACAGCAGTTTGGGAGGAACTGCTGCCCGAGGGATGGATTCAAGCCAGAGAGGTCCATGAAGGACTGTCTCCTGTGGGAAGGACCCCAGGGGAGCAGGGGAAGCAGGGAGCAGCTCTTCCTGAGCAGCAGCAGAAACAAGTGATTATAACCCCTATTCCCATCCCCTTGCACCACTGGGGGGGAGGAGGGAGAACATGGAAGGAAGAAGGGGTGGGGGGAAAGTTTTTTTAAGATTATTTTACTTCTCACTCTTTTGCTCTGACCCTGTTAGTAATAAATTCAATTAATATCTCCACTTTGAGTCTGTTTTGCCCATGACAGTGATCACTAAGTGAATCTCTCCCAGCTCTTAACTCATGAATCCTTCACTGTTTTTTTTCTCTCCTCTGTCCATTGCAGAGGGGAGTGAGAGAGCAGCTGTAATGAGTACCTGGTGTCCAGCCAGAGTCAATCCAATACAGCTGTGAATTTCCTTTTTTCTTTTTTTTTGTGAAGTTCAGGATTACTTATTCACTAGACTTGGTCATGGCTTCGTATATGTCTCATACTTTTCTGAAAAAGGGAAATATGTGGCAGTATAAGCAATTGTTCATCAAATTCTGATTTTAAAATTTGAATTGCAGTTCCCATCTTAGCATTAAGCTCTGCATCCAAAAATATAGTTGGTGAGCTGCTGTGTAGCGCTTAGCATTTATTTTCTATAGTAACTGCATTAATGGTATATTCATGTTGTTTTCGTGTATTCATTCTGTTTTCAGATTAAACTGGACTTTGCTACTATCACTCTACATGTCTTTTCCAGACAAGCTTAAAGTGAAATTTTATCCAAAAATGTATTAATATTTTTTTCGTATAAGACTCACCGAACAAGCTCTGACTATAAACATTATGTTCACATCAGTTTTCTTATTTAGGTAAAAAGTTTTTGAGACGTTCTTATGACTGAGCTTTTGTTATTTAGAGTGTGTTCTTATTTCAAAGTAAGCAGTGAGTCCATTTGAGAACAACAAATTGTTTTTGTCCAAAAAAACCCCCTAAAAATGGTCTATTTAAACTTCTTAAAATATAGCAAAGCCTTACTGTAGGAGATGAACTATTCCAAAGAAACCTTTGTATCTGACTTTCCAACAGAGGAATTCAAAACTCAATTCTAATTAATGCCTCCATAAATCAGTCTAAAACTTTGTCAAGGCTATTGAACAGGAATAATGTGGAGCTAATGTTTCTAAACAGGGTAATGTTTGATGCACTGCAGAAACTTTACTGACATCTCTTTGGCATAAAACATGTATTTTATCACTTAGGAACAGTATCTTCATTTTTAATTGATGCTTAGAAAAAAAAAGTGTCAGAATTCTTCATACCCAGTTTCTAAGTATTTTAGCTTAATATTGAAAAAGTGTTTTTCAAACTACATGAAAAATACTATCTTTTTGGTCAATATAGCTCCCAGATTTCCCTTCTGCTGATAGAATGACTTGAGTGCTAGTAATAGTTGTTATGGCCATTGCCTAAAGAGAGGCCTCAGAAAGCATATGGCACATATTTTCAGACTTACTTTGGTTATATGACAGACTGTATCCTAAATGAGGCACCCTGCTTTAATAAAGCTGGCTTGCATGCACTCTTACAGCAAGCTTCCCTAAGCTTCCCACTCTGTATTCTGCAGGCTTGGCTTTAAACGCCTCTGTTCTTCTGGTCCCGAGTTTCTCAAGAACAAAGTCTGCTAATCATGCCAGATTGTCATTAACTATGTAATAAGAACAAGTGACTATTAAAAATTAGGATAAAGCCCCACAATTTGCTTGAATTGACAGAGTGTTTGAACACTCATTTTCAAAGGAAGAAAACAGTTGCATTTACTGTGGTGTTCTACAAATTCTTGCTTTGTTACATTACAATATAAAATGTGGCAATTAAATATGAGCAACTTTCAGATGTCATTTTTAGAGGTAATATGTAATCTAAGATTTTCTTTTTTTTATCAGACATCAACCAGTAAATAGAGCTGATGGGTATGAAAGAAGCCAGTTTGTTGCTAATATAAGACTTTCTTCCTCAGCTGTTTGACCTACTTTAAAATTTTTAGGCTATTTCAACAGACATTTCAAATATTATTCACTAGACAGAAGTTTAATTCCCCTATTCTCCACAGCTTGTTTGATCAATAAACTGATGCAAATTACTCCTAACAAATTGCAAATAACTTCCAATAAATGATTCGTCTAAGCTTTACTCTGCATTATATCAAAGAGCTTCTTATTTTCTTTTGCATTTATGGTGCTTTCACAATCCAATTCCTTTAATACACAAAAGTCAAATGAATTTTTACTAACTTACTTTTTTTTTGTCAATTGATTTTGGTACACTACATTGAATAGTCTGCTTTCAATAATCTAAAGCCTCTCAACCCTACTACAACATTAATCTTATGCAGTACTTCATTCCAGCAAATCTCACTTAGCTAAAATTTGTACTTTCTCACACTAGCAGCTGTGTGGCCCAAACTTTGAAAACTATATAGTTAACTGATTAACACAGAAATTAGAAAACAAATTTAAAGTAATCAGTACAAGATTTGGTAGACATATTTTTTTTTATATAAATTCAGCACCTTTGCACTTAAATATAAGTTACAAACCTACACAGTTTCCTTGATGGCAGCATAGTAATACAGTTAAATTGACAGTACACTGATACTGTAATAATAAATAATACAATTATTATGTTATAACTCAGAGATAAAATCACACCTGATATAATGGGACTTCTGAATTTCTTAATTCTACTTCAGTCACTCTAATTCTTATTGATTATTTTTCAGCTTTCTAGCCAGTCAAACTCATTGAAATCCCCCTTCAAGATCAGAAAAAACTCTGAATGTCTAGCCTTGCTATATTACTGGTATTGTATGAACTTATACATCTTCACTTAAAAAAAAAATCTTTAAAGTGATTAAGGAATAAGAAATGTGCTTCTATGGTTGATGGCACGTTCTAGATTTTTTTGACACTACAGTTAAGCTTTTGCTACTTGAAGGTCCTCTCATTCCTTTCTGCCTTGTGTAGAGAAATGCAGCATTTGCTCAGAATACCAGTATCACACTGTTGGAACTCTTTTGGAATATATCTGGCAATCACTCATATTCTTAGAGTGGACCAGATTGGGAACTGTAGCCTCACTTTTTGCATATATAAATAATATATTTCTTTATTGGATAAACATTTCTTTTATTGAACAGAACATTTTAATTTTTAAAACACTAACTTATTTAGGAAAGACTCCAATCATACAAGAATTACACAGAAATTTGCAAATTGCAGATCTACAAAGTTCAGGTATACTTTGTCTGATTATGTTGGTACAATCTGTTTCTCCCAAATCACTACACTGAATTACTAACCCAGTTTGTTGAGGAATACTCTGGTATCTGTTATCCTATATCTTGAATTGTCCTGTTATATGGTATGAGGGGAGTTTAGTGCTTCTCAATTGACTTTTTTATCCTATAATAACTCTGAGAATCAGGTAACCATCAAACTTAATTTAGATGCTACAATCCAAATATTATTATGAGGTTTAAGAACTCAACAGAATGAAATGAAGACCACACTAATTGTCACTGAAACTGAAGTTAATTCCCAAGAGGTTTTCTCTCTCATTCAACTCAAATGCTGCCAGAATGGTTACACAGCTTCTGTGGCTGGAATGTAAATCTTTGGCAAGACTGTTTTCTTGACTTCCATGGATGAGAATGAAAATTCCCCTTTCTGCTAAGCATTCCATTCAGTTTGAAAATGTTTTGTCAAGAGTTTTACTAATATAGAGTCTTATTTTTTAACAAGTGGGATTCTAAAACTTAGTGCATAAAACTATTCAACACATGGACAGATTATTTTTGAGAAAACCTTGCAACAAAAGTCTTCATAACACATACATGTTTATACTGTAGAAGTACATTTAGAAGACAAATGTAGATTTGCTAAGAAATAACACTAACCAGAATGGCCTTCAAGACAGATACTAAATCCTAATCCAAGGTCTGAAAAATCTTGTGATATTCTAGCTAATCTCATAATGATTAAAGGCTCAGACTTATGAGGAAATTATGAAATCAGGGCCTATGACTCCAGTTCTGGAATTTGTGTGTGCTGCAGTAAGCAAAACTATAAAAGACCTTCCTGAATTTAAAATTGCAATGACAGAATGTAGGTAGCTAGAAAGCTATACTCATTTATATTCCAATACTAGAGATGTTTTGAATCTTTCTAGAAACTAGAAATAAAAGGACTAAAGGGAGTTTTGTTTCTTTTTGTGGCAGTGAATTAATGTTGAGAGAAATATATAACACAGGAATGGTTGCATGTTGAAATTTGTAGGGGAAAATATCAATTCCAGACAAACTGTACCAAGCAACTTTCTGGATATTGATGAAGTACACGCAGTGTTCTTTGTATTTGAAAAGTCACTGCAAATCTACAGAGCAAAGCATTGTTTGAAACTGCATGCTATTCCAAGGCAAGCATGATCTACATTAAGCTCTGACAGATTTTGTCAGGATGCAGGACAAACTCTGTTAAGTATCTGTAGTCTACACAGCTTTCCTGTCTTATCTTACAAATAATAAAACAGGGATAGAAATGAAATGTCTCATGGAAACAGTGCTGAGGAGATAACTTTTTGTGTGCAGGAACCAGCAGAAAAGGCCTCATAAAGCCCAGTTGGTACAGGATCTTTATTAGCTTTCACAGTGTGCCTCACCTAAGCTTAGAGTCATTGAGCTACAGATACTGGCATTCTTGCAAGCTTCTGCTGAAAAAAAAGACCCTTAGCATAACTGAAGATTGTGCCTTAAGCTCAATAAGTCATATCAATTCTAAAGCATTACTATTAAATGTCTCATAAAGGTAATTAGTCTGTGTTGCACTCTTCAAAGTTTTGTCAGTCTTAGTGTTGATAACTAAAAACATATTTGGGGACAATGAATTATCCTCCAGGAACAATATCAAACAATATGAGCCACAAAGAAGTATTTAAGCAACAAAAAGCTGTGTATATGAAGAAATAATCCCATTCTTTAAACAGATTTGTGAGTTATTAGCATATATTGAGAAAAAGGAATGAGATCATGGTTTCTTCACTGTTATTGTAATAATTCTGCTGTTTGAATCTGATATTTTAATAATTTAATTTTCATAATATAATATTATACTTTGCATTATAAAATGTTTATTCAGCGTTCAAAGATTCCAATTATAAAAGGCTTAAATGTAATCTGAAACTTGTATTACCACAATGACCATAAAGGTATGTGACACTTAGTAAAAAGTATTATGAAACTGGAAAGAACTATCAGATACATCTTTTTTCAAAATGCCACTGAAATTGTAGAGCCAGAACAATTTTTTGGTGAAGGAAACTAATTCTTGTTTGTTCTGGAAAAAGGGGAAAAAAAAAGAATAATCAGGTCATTGAATTTAGGGCTTTAGCAGTCTCTGAAATCATCCTTAGGAGTCCTAATGGGAAGTATTTGCCAGTTGAAAAGTAGTTATGAATCTGATTGCAACTCCATGCATCATTACACAGATCTATTGCAAAAGCAAAACGTCTTGTTCCCTGCTTTTGCTGTAATCCACTCAGTCTCAGGAAGCAAAGGTAAGGATGAACTGTTCCTAATAGAGCGCTGTATTCCGTAGGCATGTAAATTCTATAAACTGTATTAACAAAAGAGTGAGTAGCAGTACCTTTACTTTGCAGAGGTCAGTGTTAAAATTCACAAGGATAAGAATTTCACTAGAGAAGGGATTTCAACTGTTGTTTCCTGAAAAGTAATCTTTTAATGACACATTATTGTAACTCAAAAATGATTTATTTATTAATCTGTTGAGAGTAAAAAAGAAACATCTTACTGCATGATTACTAAAGGAAATGGGGACTGCTTATACAAGAAAGATGAGGGATTTTTTGTGTGAGAATGTTCATGATTATTCACAGAATAGTAGCAATGTGATTCCTAAAATAAATCTGAATAACTGTGAAGAATTCAAGTTGTTTTTTAAAATATGTAATAAAGGCTCAGTATACAAATATACATCATGTTCGAATATGTGCAGGCATGTGTTTTACATGCATACACATGAAGAATTAATCAGAACTTTAGGACTAATTAAGAAAGTTATAAGCAGTGTAATAAGTGAGACAAAAGTAGGATTTAATTCAGGGTTGTTTTTTTTTTTCTGTGATGCTCTTAAATGAAATTAAAAAATGGTTTTGCACAACACAGTATCTAGTAATGCAGGGAGATATCTATATATATATATTTAAGTTATATTAAAAAAAATTCATATCCAGTTCTGCAAAACTGAGAAAGTATCATTACCATGACTCACATTTGTTTCTTACAGGAAAAAAAGACAAACCCACCATTTGATATCTTTGAAAAAAGTTACCAAATACTTCTGTTAAGTATGAAAGGGCATGAAAAGTGCCATTATTTTAAATTAAATATCTAGGGACTCTAAGAAGTAATATATGCTGTGCCTGCAAATGTTATAAAGCTACTTTAGTGACCTCATTGCAGTCTACAATTTCTTCGAGGGATCACTGTAAGGGTAGGTCACAGCACATAGTTGGGCAGAAGTGTTATCTTTTGGAGCATAGAAAGGCTCTACAGAGGGATCTAAACAGGTTGGATCAGTGGGCTGAAACCGATTGTTTGAGATTCAACCAGACCAAATGCCAGGTCCCGCCCTTGGGTCACAACAACCCCATGCAGCGCTTCTGCAGAAAAGGATCTGGGGGTGTTGGTTGACAGCCGGCTTAACATGAGCCAAAAGTGTGACCAGGTGGCCAAGAAGGCCAATGACATCCTGGCTTTTATCAGAAATAATGTGATCAGCAGGACCAGGGCAGTGATTGCGCTCCTGTACTTACAGTTGTGAGGCCACACCTTAATCCTGTTTTCAGTACTGGGCCATGTACTACAAAAAGGACATTGAGGTGCTGGAATGAGTCCACATAAAAGCAAAGCAAACAGTGAGAGGTCTGGAGCACAAGTCATATGAGGAGCACCTGCGGGTACTGGGGCTTGTTAGCCTGGAGAAAAGGAGGCTCAGGTGGACCTCGTGACTCTCTACAGCTGCCTGAAAGAAGGTTGTAGCAAGGTAGGGTCTGATCTCCCAGATAACAAGTGAGAGGACTAGTGGAAATTGACTCAAATTGCAGCAGGGGAGGTTTAGATTAGATATTAGGCAAAATTTCTTCATGGAAAGGGTTGTTAGGCATGGGAACAAGCTGCCCAGGAAGCGGTGAAAATGTCATCCCTGGAGGTGTTTAAAAGGTATGTGGATGTGGTACCTGGCGATATGGTTTTGTGGTAAGCATGGTGGTGCTAGCTGAATAGTTAGACTTGATGATCTTAGATTCTTTTCCAACCCTAATGGTTCTATGATAGCAAATATTTATACAGAACATTACTATCTGTTGAAAAGAGTGAAAAATAATTTCTCACTTTGTATTGATTAAGTGATACCAGTATCTATTAATCAGTGTTAAGCCACAGGTACAAAGTGTGTGAGTATATATAGTGTATTTGTAGTCTGTCCTGTGCATTATCAGTAAGTGTAAAATTTTCAGCTAGCTGAAAATCTCTGTCTATAGACTGAATGAAATAAGGTCAGAAACTACATCTGTCTGGAAAAATTATGTTGTGAGGAAATAGTTTGCAATTTTGTAGCATTAACAGAATATATGGGTTAAATTCATCTGACCTGGTATATAGCTTTCCACAATTTAGTAATGCAAGTTGCCTTTAAAGATAATTGAGAACTATGGGTATGGGTGGTGATGCAGTTTAGTATACTCTAATATATGTATCCAAAATAGGTTAAATGAATCATAAGCTAAAAAACTTTATCAATTATAAAACGTTCCTGATTAGCTAGCTGAGATGTTGCTTTACTAGATGTTTAAAGTTAGATGAGATTAAGCCTGTATCTTTGGTCTATTTTGGTTTAAGTGTTACTCACATTATTTACTTTTTCTCTCTATGTATTTCTGCAAGAGAAACTTACACTGCAAAGAAGATCCTGTCCATTTTCAGAATATCAATAGTACTGAAAAGTCCCCCGGCCGTGCACTTGTTACTGAAATAAACCAAATTAAACTAATAAAAAGAAAGCTATTAGGAAAACCCAGATAATGTATGGAAATTCTGCTTTAGCAGTTGTCAAAAAATGCCTTTTAGAAGCAGAATATGATAAAGAACAAAAAATGTACAGCAGGAGAAAGATTTAATGTGAAGTCCCTTACTAAGGGGGGACATGCATCAGTTTCTCATTTATAACTCCAGAGCCTCTACTGCAAGAGCATTTCTAATTCATTTCCATTTGTGAAGTCCTTGTTTTTTATGCTTCCTCAAAATGCAATGTTATCTAATGTTATTTCATGCTGAGGTGAAATACTGACTGTATCAGTAAGGATAACTGCTGAGAAAGAAAAACAAAAGAATTGTATACATCTAATAGTGCAACGTCTTGACTGGGGATGTGCTGAGCTAGTAAATATACATCATCTGTCCCTAATGAATTATTTCATGCAGTATTGGTTCCAGCAAATTGTCATATGTGGAAAGATGCTAAGGCTGGACAAAAACTTTTATCAATAAAGTGAACTTGGAAGATTTATTCTTACTAACAAAAAACTCACAAAAACCAAAAAAACAAATAAACGTTTTATCAAGTTAGGTTTTGATTGAGTTTGAAATTTGTTCTTGATTTCAGCTACTGGGGAATCAGTCTTCTGATCTGACCAGCAGTTGTTCAATATTTTTTACGTTTTCCTGGTCTAGGCCAGAATAAAACTAAGTTATAAAGATGCAGATGATAATTAGTGATAATATTTGAATTGTGAATGAATGCTCTAGAAAATAGCTAAAAATCAGCCTAGGGAACCAATATCTCATGTCTGATTTTACATGTAGCTTGCACAGAGAAATCTGTACTAAGAGTTTGTCCCTGCATTGGAGCCTTGCAAAAGATAAGACGGAGAAAGTACAAATTTTCATCATCGTGGCTAGGCTTCATGAACGAAGATTTGAGACAAATTTTCATAAGCTCCTGATAATTCAGACAAGTGTCATAAAAATATTGTGAATAGGACATCAGGAAACATTGCAACATAGTCATTTTCTTGGGGAGGAGTGGCTGGAACGCAGCCCAGCAGAAAAGGATGTGGGGTTGTGGTTGACAGCTGGATGAACATGAGCCAACAGTGTGCCCAGGTGGCCAAGAAGGCCAATGGCATCCTGGCTTTTATCAGAAGTAGTGTGGCCAACATGACTAAGTAAGCGATTGTCCCTCTGTACTCAGCACCGGTGAAACAACACCTCAAATGCCATGTCCAGTTCTGGAACCCTCACTTCAAGAAAGACACGGGTGCTGGAGTGAGTCCAGAGAAGGACAAAGGAACTGGTGAAGGATCTAGAGAGTAAGTCTGGGATGAGGAGGGCATGAAGGAGCTGGGGTTGTTAAGACTGGAGAAAAGGAGGCTTAAGGCAGGACTTTATCACTCTCTACAGTCCCCTGAAAAGAGCTTTTGGGGGTTGACCTCTACTCCCAGACTGCTAGTAACAGAACAAGAGGAAGTGGCCTCAGTCTGTGCCAGGGGATGTTCAGGTTGGACATTAGGAAAGATTTTTTTCACTGAAATGGTGGTTAGGCATTGAAACAGACTGCCCAGGGTGGTGATGGAGTCACAGTGCCTGAAAATGTTCAAGGAAAGACCGGACATGGAACTTAGCAAAGAACTGTGCTTTCAAAATAAGGTGATTTTTGTTTAGGAATGTTTAAATTTTTTATTTTAGTTACTCAAAACTACTGTGAATATTTTCTGATATAATTTCCTGTGATCTAGAAGTCAATATATATTTGTACATTAGAATTTTACTCCTCCTATATGTCAATTAGTGCACATGAACAGGGAGAAAACAAACTCAGCAAAAGAGAGGCTCAAATTTACAAATGAGTTGCATGTCAAATCCATCAAGTGAAGCAAAACAGAAGTAAAAATTACATCTTGAAACAATAGGATTTAAAAGAAGCCAACTTTAGCTGAGCTGTTAAATAGATATGGCTCCTGTAAAACGCTTTTCATATGACAGCACACTATTAAAAGGAATGACCTCATAGGAGTTTGTACAATACACAGTTCTTGTGTATGTCGTATGTTGGATATGGTAGAGTAAATGGCATAGCCTTTTTACATTTTTTTTTTACTTTAATTCTGTAATGAGTTAAATTGTCTTTATCCACTGCCCAATAAGCAAACACCAACTGTATTCAATAGCTATATGGGAAAAGTGAATTTGGAAGAATATGCCTTGTCTTAATTTTATATAAATCCTCCTAGAGATTGATTTCCCTTTTTTTCTTACACTAAGAAAATAGCTTTAATATCAGCAACACTGCACCACTTGTTATTCAAACCATTTGTAAAGAGAAAAGATGAAACAAAAGAAATGGTAACACTTTTTAAACCCTGAAGATTATGCAACCATTTTTTTATCTGAAAGGTGCTCTTTAATTCTGAAGACCTTCTGTTATCTCCCAACCAGAAAAGTCACAGGTGAATGGCACAAGAGACTTGGTCATCCTCCAGGCAATGCACATATTACCTGTCTTTTTCTTCCAGACTTTACACAGCAGAAAACAGACTATTATTTTAAAAATAGAATTTTTTCTTGATTTACTTCGTGCTAATCATTCAGTGTAATTAAGCTTATATTTTGTCAGAAGTTTACAGCTTCTAGTTACAGAGATTTTTCAAATCAGTTAATCATCTATGTTTTCCAAATGGGAACATCAGGCAACTCTATCCATTACAGGGTGAACAGAACTATGAATTAATTTCTTATTCCTACATGAACAACCATAAAAAAGCCTTTAGGGTCACCATTTCAAAAACTAGTATGTGTACTCAGAAATCCGTAGTTGCAGTGCTCCCATAATCAAACTTTTGTGGAAAGAGAGATGTTTGGAATCACTTAAGATATATTTAAGTGGTTCAATTGCTTGTGTGAAGACTTATTTTGTTTTCTTTAAAGAACTTTTTAGGCAAAAAATAAAATTAAACTAAACTACACTCTTCAGAATTAAATAAAATGAATATGTTTCATTAACCAAAACAACCCCCAAACAAATGAATAAAAAATGATAGGCTGAACTTCTTTCCAGGCTGAACTTTTGGTTCTGTAAATGCATACTTTTAATTCTTGATATTCACCAATTAATATTTATCAACGTATGACAATCACTATTCATGGAATGATGTGTGCTCTTTGGTAAAGAAGAGCAAAGTTAGCATACAAACCATGCCCATACGCTGTACAGCAGACAGCAACCAGTTCAACTTGACTTCACAGGGCTTGAATCTTTCTCTTTAAACCCTCAGATTTTTCCAAAAAGTGCTGAGATTTTCCTCCCAAGTTTACCCGGCAGGTAAATAAGACATCTTTATTTTAAAGAGGAAACACTAAAGTAAAGAAATGTGAAATAGTTCCTTTGAGGTAACAGAAATTATGTCTACTATTACCTCAATTTCAAGAAAAGGAACTGTGGGAATCTGACCAAAAGTCACTATTATGATCATGTTACTAATGTGCACTTTGATCATATTACCAGGACTGCAGCGCTCCCAACGCAATGTATCGGGCATCATAGCCCATCCACATCCAAAGCAAGCTGATTTCCTTGGCTTTATCAGATTCTTGAGTTCAGCTTACAAAACCTCGTCCTTACATGCATCATCTGCACACCACATATTGAATGAAGATACTCATAATCTTTTTCACCATATTAAACCTGTAATGTAACCCTGTACCATACCATGCATCATCATGGCTAAAGTACTTCTGAAATACAAATCAGCTAGTTGAGAGATTGTGTAGCTGACTGGATGCTATTGTGCAGACATTCCCAGAATCTGAGTCCTAGATCATGTCACGAAACACTGGAAAAAAAAATGCTCAGTGTCCCCACATTAGCATTTATGTAGAATTGTTACAGTCATGTATTAATAGTTGACAGTAATTCTAATAGGTAATGTAGTTAAATATATCACTGTTATGTATTGATATACATCTGAATTCAGTGTCACTGTCTAGATGCACTGCATCTATAAACTGATCTTATTTTTTTAACAGTTGATATACTTAAATAAATATTGCTATAAACCCCAGAACTCTTCTCATTACACTTAGATAATCTGTAATTTGATGAGAAAGGATTTGTAGTGGTTTTAGTTACTTTGTGATAAAGATATATTGTAAACACATGTTATTTTTAACTTGTGAAATTTTCTCAATAATACTGTACATAAAATGCTGATAGCAGGCAGATTCCATGTATGGTTAGAATAAGATATGCCTTCATGCAAAGTGTGAGGCATTTTTGTTCTTTTAATTTTATCATATCTTGCAGAGAGTTTTAATAACAATCCCTTGGGATAATATGCAGTGCAGCATTTAAATATAGTTGCCAGTATGCTGTGTTGTCAAAAGAAAGAGATGAAAGCTTCCTCTCATATAAATATCTATTCATCGGTAACTGCTCATGCAAAATAGCATTCACATATATGACCCTCTTTAAGCAAGAAATAGCATATCCTTTATTGTGGATTAAAAATGTGTAAATGTTATTAAATTTCTGGTCAATTTGCCAGTCAGCAGCCAATGATATATTCACAATCTTTTAAAAACTGGATTTTTTACATAGAATATTTTCTTTAGTTTTGTTCATGTAAGTCTTAGTTCAAGGTTCAGTGAATATATAGAGACTTTAGGCCTAAAATTACCTCTAATTTATATTCTATCTTAGAAATCTGCTTTCCATGAGAGATTACCTGCTCACAAAACTGATTCCTATCATCCATCTGTCATTGAGTTCAGTCTTCCAGTGGAATAGAATAATTTATCATCATTATTTTGATGACATTCATGTCTATCCTTACACTACTGATTCTACTGGGGCCTATATGCTTCCTGAGGAATATTCCGATCCATAAAATATCTCAAAACCAGTATGTCCTAGATGGAGCTTCTGTTGATTGACTCTAGTAGTTCCACTATCATTGTTCCTTATGTGATACATAGCTACCTCTTAGGTGTTGTTGAGCACTTAGCTACAAATACTGTTCAGAGCTATGATGAGACCTCATCCAAAGATCAATGCAATCAACCAATGTATTTTGCAAAACAACTTTTCCTTGATTTTTTTCTGCGTCATGTCATATCTCTAAGTAAGGTCTAAGCTTGTCTGAATCTAAGCAAAACATATACATTACAAATAAATCTATGTTCTCAAAAAAAATTGTCTTTGGAAAGTATTGTTTTACAGTTGCAATAGAAGCTTCATAGGAAATCTATCTTCCTATTGAACAGAAAATTGGTGTGAAATTTCCCTGATAATCAGGAGTTTTGGCAACTTGAATTTTCAGCAGAGTTTCTGTTTGGTTTCTCCCAATATCTTTGCAAGATAAGTTGCTGTTATTGTTGCTGTTACATTAATGTAAACATGAAGCTGCAACAGTAACAACTTCTTTGTACATATCTGCCTATGGCCTATCTATCCTGAATCTTTTAATGCCTATGCTAGGCAGCCTAAAAATTGACAAGAAGTCTTAACTTAATTTCAGTAGCGCTATGTAACTTTTATTTTATGCCCATATTTTTGTATTGCAATTTAACTTTTATTTGTCTATCACCATAGAAACCCAAAATGAAAACTCCAAAAAAAGATTTTGCAGAGAGGAGCATAAGAATTAATTTTACATTTAGATGAAATATTGCATACCCAAGACAGTATGCACAAAATCAAGGTTTTGTTTCTAGTTCACATCTCTCAGTCCCTTTTTCCAGAGGTGCAAAACAACATTATTGTAAGTATTACATAGCATACATCATTCACAATACAGTCTTAAGTCTTTCTTTTATTAAGGTCTTTATAACCTGACATACCAGTTTTCAGCTTCAAAGTACTAACCCCTCACAGAGCATACACCTAAATGATACCTCACTGGGAAATAAGATAGGCAATACAAATGAATCTTTAGACTTTCAAATCTCATTCTAATAATTAATAGGAGTTTTTCCCAAAAGAGCTCAATGAGACTAAGCATGTTGAATTACTCTAGAACTGAGTTAATGTTCAAATAGAAAATAATCTATGAGACATATGATGTAGAATTAATCTATGTAATGGCCAGTCTTCGCGAATGAATAACCAGGAAAAGTCTTTCCACCTTCCAGCCTGCGCATTGGATCTTTTAGGTGAGACACAGTGTGCGCGGAACTGAGCCCACCCTTTAATCCTGAGGTTCATCTGCTGGGGCCAAGCAAGCTTGGACGGTGGCAGCGAGGTCCTCAGGACGTAGATGGATTGCCTTACAGGGCTAACGAGCTCCATCTGCCCGGGGAGTGTCCCCAACCGGGAATCGAACCCGGATATCAGCGTTGACAGCGCTGCGGTTTAGCCTCTGCACCACCAGGGGCACTCATTAATCTATGTACACACTGTAAATCAAACATAGTAAGCTCACAAGTGATGTACTTGTAATACTGGCCTAATGTTATTCTTTGTAGGAAAACAAGCAATCAAACCAAGAAACCCCACTTTTTTTTTTTTTTTTTTTTTTTTTTTTTTTTACATTTGGAAAAATTAAACAAAAAGAATACAGTGATAACTGAACATAACATTTTTACTATTAAACATTTAATTATTGGTTTCTTATTAAATAATACTTTGTCAAGAGCCAAATTTATTTCTTTTACTATAAAATAATTCCTATTTAAGGTAAATTCACAGGAAGAATATGGAAAATGTTCTGTAATTTATATAGTTAATAATCAATAATTTGGCACAATTTACCATTTCTATTAAGTTTGCTGTTCAGACTTTGAACAAGAAGAAATGAAGAAGGGATTCATGCAACTGAATTTGACTATGCATTTCTTATATAAGCTGGCATTATTTGTATGAGTGCAAGTGTAGTGGAAGCAATGAGCCTACTGAAACATTGACTGGAGTGTTAAAAGAGTGTGGTCTGAACCCTAGATAGATTAAGGAAAGAGGTAAGCACTAATAAGACTGCAGTTATCTGATTGTAGCATAATTACACAGCCAAAATTTTTTCATCTTGAAGCAGAAAAAATAATAGTTAAACACACAATTTTAAATATGAGAATCTATAATATTTTTTCATGTATTAATTCACTTGATAATTACTAATTAAGTAATTAAGTCACATTTACCTTTTACATGTATAAAATTTGTATCCTCTTTAAAGTGCTTACTTTATGAAACAATTCTTTCAACAAGATCCATTGATATAACCTGCTATTTTACATCTTTCAGGAGAATGCCCACTTATGGAAAGACTAGAAGGAAATTGATTTGTTTTTTAATCCTAGTTTAGTTGACAGCCAGGCAATTATGACTAATGCTCCCATCTTGATCTCAGCATTGCCTTGATAATGCAAAATGGAATCTTTAAAAAAAGAAACAAGGATAAAAATAGGAAAAATGGATTAGAATGATTGCATATTTGCTGCTCAAGATCTTATTTTAAATTTGGTATTCATGAAGCAGGAGAAACTAACATGTAAAAAGCAATCAGGTCTACACGTGGCTCAGGCAATGTGGTACCATCATCTGTACTATGCATCTGTTATGGAGTGTGAGTTTTCTAGAATTCTCCAGCTTTATTTTTTTGATGATGAAAGTACTATGATGAAGGTAGGAAATATTGAAGACTGATCTTATATTCTCAACATTATGTACCTTCTACACACTACTGAGGTCCACGTACAAAAAGGTGAATTCGACATGCTTTTTTGCTCTTGTACCACATAGTCTTGTCTTTTCCCATCACAACATATACCTATTTTTATCTCAGTAATCTATGGCAGAATAATTATGCAATACTTATGCCAGCAAACTCATTCCTGTAGCTTGTCTTCTTACAGAAGAGAAAGCAAAACCAAAATAAATGATAGAGGGTTGCTTTTAGGTTAGGTTCTTTAGGAGAAAATATCTTAGTGATAGTGGTCTTTTCCAAGTTTCTGAGATATCTGAAAAAAATTATTGATTTGGAAATCCAGGCAAAGAGGACACAGTAGGATGAAATTCTTACAGAGTTACAAATACATGCAAAGAATAAACAACATTACCACCACTGTTTTAAAACATTTTTATTTTAGCAAAATTTATTTAATACACAACTTACTTGGTGTCTGAAATGTGTCTGCCAAAGAATATGATTTGTGATGCTTCTTAAGGCTTTTTGTGCTAATGGTCAATTTTATCTCATTTAAATCCCCTTCTATTTTAAATAATTCAATAGATTTAATTTATTGGAATTGTTTTTTTTAAAAACTATTTTCAGAGTTACTTCAGGCAGTTATCTATACTTACCCTAGTTGCCTGCGTCAGTAATTGTACAATTACAAATACAACTTCATAAACCTTTCATCAGAAGCGTTGTTGAGTGTGTATTATTTGCACTAAAAATAAAAATCGAAGGTTTGCTTTTTATTTGGTAAAGTAATATTAAGATCCAAGTTCTAGTGAGCCCATCATTTCCTCATCTAAAATAATGATGAATTAAAATTTAAAATTTAATACCCAACTCATTTGAAAGCTTATTATTCCTTCCTGTCTTTTACATGCTTACCGTGAAGTATAAACCCACCTGTGCACAGTGTGGGCTTATAACTTCAAATCTCTTTCTTTGATTAACCTCTGAGTCCTGTGGTTGAAGTTCACATTGTGTAAAGCTATACTCATGCAAGTAGTTGTAGGACTAGAATTTAAATGTGCAAAATTGTTTAAAGACTCTTAGTCTTTTGATAGAAGAATATAACAAAATAGTTTTGGAAACTTTCTCTACTATGTTATTTAATATAATACTTTGAATGTTAATTTATTTCTTTAATTCCTCTTTGTTATGCAACAATACCAGTAAATTAAAAAGACAGACTGATATTTTCATATATATAAAAAGTCTAATAAAACCTAATTGCCAAGAATTCTATTTCACTCTCTGTTCTAAAGGACTTTGTAAAAAAAACTTTGTATTATTATTTCTTTGAATTAACCTCATGTAGTAATTTTAAATACATTGTTTTTATTCATCTTGCATGGTAAGTTAATCAGTTTCTTTAATTAGATATAATTCTACAAGCTTTAAAATCATATTACTAGATATGTCATTATAATTTTAATGTACATAGGAATATTTTTATTAGATTATAATTTAAAAATGCATCATTCTTTTAACTAGGGACAACATTTTCACAAACTTTAAAATAAAGGAATAGTAATGTAGCAATAGCTACAGATGTAGATGCTGAATTATATGGAAATTTTAATCTTTTACTCTTCTGATTATTTATTTAGAGAAAAAAAGGAAAAAAGTGAAACAACAAAAATATATTTCAACTAATGGCACAATTAACACCAATGACTAGATAATGAAGTTATTCTTCCTTTTAATTGAGACTGAGATTTAATTGATTCTGAGAAACACTTTATTTTTTTTAATCAGTGGGAAAACTAAACCTTGGAGAGATTATAAACCAAGAAAATTAGTCTCCAGTCTTCAAAGTAAAATGATCAGCCTCAAAGCATCATAGAATCATAGAATATCCTGAGTTGGAAAGACCCACATGCTTCTCTCTTATCTTAGTGTAATTTTAATCTTAATTATCAGTGAAAATTATAAGAATTAGTAGATAGACTGAATCATATAAAGTTAATGCTAGGGAAATATTAAGATATTTTTGTGAAGATTTTGTTTCTCTCTTGCTCCGGAGACTTTCAGTAATACATAATATTATCTCTTTTTTTTCTCCCTGACAGGTTTTCGCAAATTAATTTTCTGACATAAAAAGTGTGTCTTAAATACTCGACGGTGAAATTAGAGAATTTGTTATACAGCTTCCATATAATAGATCGACAAAAAGTGTGGTTTAAATTTATTTTATATAAAACTACATCTTTCAATTTAAATTTTAGAAAATAAAACAGAGGTAATGTTGTAAATTTAAATTATACTTTCACAATTAATTAATACACCTATAAAACATTAGAGATTTTAAGCGGATTAAGAATCTGACAGTACAGAAAGGAAAATGATCACTCCAGTCATAATTCATTAGGCAAAACTTGCAATCTTTTCAAAACCTGAGTCAAAATGCATCTCTGGTCCCATTACAAAACTCCTTATCTCATCATATTGCTTTATTCTTCCCTAAATTTCCTGCCTTCTTTATGCTACACTGAAAGAGTAAAGAATTAAAGGAAAAAAGTAGAGATTAATTATTCTTCTTGCAAGGCATGGGAAACTAACGTTCCAGGAGAGAGAAGAATCCTGCAATGTCCATTTTCTGGGATAGTTTCTGGGGCTATGTTTATCTTCTGAAGTGGTAGCTGAAAACATATATTTTGTTCAATTTCATTTCAGGCTGAAGAGATACTTCGGTTTCAGAATCAGTTCTAGCTCACAAAAAATAGACCAAACATTTGAAGTTGGGTCAGATGTTGGCTCTTTTGAACATAATTCTGAAGGTCCTAAATATCCTCCTCAGTTTGATATGGAAACCTAACGCAGTTCTTAAAAAATGACACGTCAAAGTGAAGCTTCTCAGTTCTCCTTTCCTAAGACGTTTTTGGGGTTTAAGTTTTCACTGGAAGATACAGCTGGTCTGATAAAGCAGTCATGACACCACAATTCTGCTCTCTGCATAATAAACAGGTATTCAAAAAAGGTCCTTTTACCTCACTCCCATTGAATTATCATCTTTGAAATACTTTGATTGAACTTAAGAGAACAATAATAAACTCTACTGTCCTTAAGTGAATGAAAGAACCACAGTTCTCAAAGGATCTTGAAGAAACACCCAGACACTCCTGAGTTTGCTCAAGAGTACAAGACGCTTGCAAGCATTGGTCTTTTTCTTTGTTCTTTTATAAGAAGAAATTCTGTGATCTGAGGACAAAGGTTGACTGCATTCAGATGTGACTGGGTAAAACTGGATGTTAACTATCTGCATCATATAAAGTTCCTATTGTTGGTGGTGAAAGAATAAGACATTGGGTAATACAGATTTATTACATTATTAGACCCACCAGATCTCAAGCTCTAGTTCTTTTAGACAACTTTTAGATGGTCTTTTAGATGACTTATTGAAAAATGTTGAACTTGTGACTGGACAGAGAAGTTTCTCTTTTCTCTTTACTAAATTATTCTGAGTTTGTTTCTATTCAGTATTTATTAAAAAATCTTTCCTTTAGTAATTTCAGTCCTGCTTGATTAAAGTGCAGAAAATTCAAAAAAATGTTCCAAAAGCAAGGAGGGCACCTCCAATTTATTTTTTCCCTATCTTATGAACAATTAAGATGCTCCTAAGACTACATACAAGTACTGGAGAAAATGAATTTACTTTTTTAAAACTGAGATATCATTAGAAATTGTGGGTTACCTTGCTGAAGGTTATTTGGGGTGAATTTAAGAAACAATTATGTTCCTTTACAATACTCAGAAGCTGGAACTATAATCTTCATTCCCTACATAACCTCATATAAAAAAAAAAAAAGAAGCTATAAATCAGAAATTGAACTGTATGAGCAGGCAAGTGTGAGGACCAGGAATCTGAGGGGGCAGAAAGGGGAGATGATACAGTAGAGGGCATGAGCATAAGCAAGAACAGCATGATAGTGTTATAAGCACCTACGAATGGAGGGGAGAGCACTTACGTTGGTGAGAAATAAAAAGTTCTCACAGGTATTATGAACCTCCCACACTTATGTGCAAATTACAGGTTTTCTCAGGATATTATTGATAATGTCAAGCTGTTTGACAAATGGATGCACCTGTTTAGAGGACTGAGAGCATAGGACAAAATTGCCAAGGGCAGTGAGGGTTGTTTGCTTCACGGAAGGTAAGCTGGGGGCTGAATTTGGTAGCAGAAAAGGAGGGAGCACTGGCTGCACCAGCAAGGAGCAGTGATGCAGAGCAGTAAGTCTGGGTTAGGACCAGGTCCCGAAGCAGGGATCAGGTCAGACACAGTCCAGTGATCACACAGCGAGGCTGCAGTAAACAGGCAGGTCTGAAGGCAAGCCAGAAAGTCAAACCAGAGAGCCACAGTCAGGGTCAGGGAGGAAAATCAGGTACAATTGTTGTTCCACTGTAGCTCAGGTGGGGGGCAGCAGTACAAATCAGGTTTAAATACAACTTCCAAGGAAATGAGATGTTGGCCCTGCTTCCAGCTCCCTTCACAGCAGCTCTTGTCAGAGAAGGAACTAACCTTGGCCACAGCCACCTGAACTTCATACCTTACCTCCTGGAGTGAGGATGTCCTCAAGGTCCTTGAATCTTCCTAGGATTCCCAGATAATAGTCTTAGATTAAATACTTTAAATAATAGTTTACATAAGCATAGTAACAATTTAAATGATCAAGGAGTTGGCTGTGGCTTTGCTACAAGTTGCTTAGATACACTGAAAAAATCCCAAACAACCCAAAATTAAAAACTACAGAAACTGAGTCATCAGAAGACAGAGTACATAGCTCTTGTTGAATGATGCATTGGTTTTCAGGCACTGTTTGGGGTATATATTTCTGATACACATTTGCTACATACATCAAAGATATCATAACTTGAAATGTAAGCTCTAATACTTCTCCTGAAATAGACATACATACATCTTACATACAAAGCCTCAAAACTGAGGATGAATAAATCTTCCATCAGCAAGTGTCAAGCAGTTACTATTCACTCTCTGTATTTATGTGTGTAAGTGAACAGCATGGAGAAGAGAAGACAGCAGTGTGGAATCTAAATTGTATTTATACATAAGTACAGAGGTTATAGGAGTGCTCCAGTTCCCATTTTCATTCATCCAAAATATGGCACAACATAAGGCACCTATCCCAGCTACAGTTCACTCTTGAGAGTCAGTCAGTTTTAGTTGACATAGGAAGATGGGAGCAACCTGTCATTCTTTCTGTATCTCCTTTCACTAACATTCATACCATGACATAAGTCATGTCACTTAATCAAGACATCTTGTTGGGCACAAACTCAATCCAATTTACAAGCAGTTAATAATTTAAATAACCTTTCTCCAAAGAGTAAGTAATGTTTTAACATTATAATCTCATGTGTCTACCTTACTCTACTGTGCTAAAACATTTGTGACCTTAAAGCATTGTGTTAATTCCCTAATTGTAATTGACAAGGCAATTTCCTGTCCGGCTTTGTGTAAAACAGACAGAGAGCACCAGCCTTAAACTTTTAACTGCCATGTTATTTCTTCTAATTATAAGTGGCAACATAATGAGCTAGAATATTGCCCAACAAAACTGTCTCATATTGTTATTGTTCCACCATAGTAAGGGTTTCTTTTTCTTCATTCCATTTAATAAGTAAAACATATTTTTCAAGTTTCTCACATAATGCAAGTTTTCGTTATTCACGGTACCAAATTTAAGCCTTTTTAATGATATTCCAATAGGGTATGTATTCCAATATCAAAATTTCCCTGCTGTTGTATTTTTGAAAACTAAAAAGTTATAGAATCAAGAATCAATGAACATAAGCATCCAAATTCAACACCAGCTATAATAAAAATACTGTCTGTTTTAGCATTTATGCTAATTACATTATAATGGTTTCCATTAATCATAACAAGACATTGGAATTAATAAATTTAGATGTTTTAAATTTAATTTTAAAGACAGATGTAAATAAATTGAAACTCTGATTAGCTTCAATAATTAAAAATCCTTATTACTTTACCTGAGTAACTTCTCTATGTGAGGTAAAGACAGGAGATTTACCCCTCAGGACATTGATTACTGTGAATTTAGTTGTTCCCAAGGCATTAAAGTATCTTTAGATTTAGCAGTCTCCATAGTTACAAAGTACCTGAAAAGTCTTTGTCTCTTTCCCAATCTCCTTTCTCTTCTGGAGTTTCATTATCCTTCACTATCAGGATGAAGCTTACTGTAAGTTCTGCCTTTACATCTGCCAATATGTGGAGCAATTTTAACATTTGTCCTTCCCAGTAATTCTGAACGATGACAAAATATATCTATATGAACCATATCCTTAAGTTCTTACTCAATTTTCACTCACCCTTCACTCAGTAAAACTTCTACAGGTTTGTAATGACTCTAGGATTTGGTCAAATGTGCAAACAATGTAAGTTGGTTTAGTTCTTTTCTTCAAATATTTACCTATCTTGATTAAAAATTGATTTGCAGTACATAGTATGGGTTAGACTTTAGAGATCTCCTTCTCACTATGAACAATATTTGAACTTCCACATCAGAAGAGTTTTGAAGAATGAAAGATATGAATACAAATTCTTTCTAATTGATAGTTTGACAAGAAATATCACTGTTGTTGAAATTGTAGAAAATTGAGATATAAACTTGCTTTCTGTTAAGATAAACAATGATGATTTTAAAAAGAAAGTCACTTATTCTGATTTTTGGAATTAAAACTTATCCAGCAGTGTACCTGATTCGCCATGTATGGTGAAAGGAATTTATTGCTGCTTCTCAGTATTGAAGAAGAAAAAGTTCATGCTGTCATTGATTGACCTTTAAAAAGAAAAATGTAGCTGGCTTAGGGGTAAAAGCATTCCTTTCCCCCTCACTTTCTCCATTAGTGTTCACTGCATAGTTTCACAACATTTTTTAGAGTCTGCCAGAATAAACCAAATGTTCAGCTGTTACAAGAGCACAATGATCTGATTGTATAAATCCTTGATTACAGTAATGCCTCATAAGTTTTTCTTTTGCTAATCCCATAATAAACCACCTATCACACTTTTATAAATTTGTCAGTATATTCCTGTTCTTTCACTTGAGAAGGAAGCACACACACAGAGAAAATAAAGATTGATTATCAGATTGTCTGAAAATAATTAATTAATCAATCATTTCTAATAGTGCATGATCACCTATTTAAATGAGACAGCCACCAGCTTTTATGATTTCATCTTCCACTTGGAAGCAGTATCTTTTACATTTCACTTATGCTTTTCTGAGTCATCTGTGATGCGTATTTTTGTATTGAATTTCAACAAAATATTGCAATGCACTTCGTGCATAGAAGTCTTTTTCTTATAGTATTAGAGGAATAAAAATCAACTTGTCCTGAAGGCAAGAGATATCTTTTACAGAAACGCAGTGCTAATCAGTGAAATTCAGTCTTTAGGTAGAAAAATATACTGCAGGATAGGCAGAAATGTAAAATGTCACGACAGTATATCTGCCATCATATTCAATGAGAAATTGAGCAAAGATTATAATCAAATGAATTAGAAACCATTTTTGTGGTTTTTTGATGAATACAAAAACATTTCACTCTTTTTGCTAAATATGCAAAGTGGTTTTCCCATACATTTC
>NW_020955409.1:564093-565823 GCF_003031625.1 Empidonax traillii
ACTGCAGGATAGGCAGAAATGTAAAATGTCACGACAGTATATCTGCCATCATATTCAATGAGAAATTGAGCAAAGATTATAATCAAATGAATTAGAAACCATTTTTGTGGTTTTTTGATGAATACAAAAACATTTCACTCTTTTTGCTAAATATGCAAAGTGGTTTTCCCATACATTTCTTGGCATGTACTGTACCTAAAGCTAATAGTACTGGTATCATTAGTGGAAAATTAATGGATAGATTGCTTTTCTAAAGACATTAAAAAAAATCACTATAGAAACTTGTTTTAATTAAATAGAAAACAATATCAGAACTGAATTTCTTCTTTCTTGAACACAAAAATGTGTATTTGCAAAATAATACACAAAGTACAAAAGTATGTGCTGAGTGATGCACAGATAGGTCACAGCTCACTGGAAGTCAAAACAGATGTATATAAGTCTTGCAAATAAAGATAATAGTTCCTAATTTCTAACTTAGAAAAACAAGTGTGTGAGCAAAAAGTTTTCTCTAACTACTAATTATATACTTCAGTAAAATTGCAGGGTTGTGAGTTGCCTGTGGAGCTGAGACAGACAAGACAAAATCTGTTCCTATTATTTAATTATTTAATTTATTTTTAATTCCTAGGGACATAAACACTTTTAAAAGGGCTAATTTCCCATATTTATTGCAACCAAGTGTGAGGTCAGCCAGGGGACCTTTTCTACTTAAAAAAATTTTTCTGGGTTTTGATGGAAGTTGTGAACTAGATTTATTAACAAAGGCGAAAGCACCTACACTTCTACACAACTAATCTATAATTTCCAGATAAATCCTGCTTAAAACTATCCAATTATAGTATGAAGCTCTTCATGTGGAATGTCTTCTAAAACGTTTCAAGAAATAAACTGTTCAGCATCCATTACTTATGTAGGTAAAAGATGGTCCATTTCACATTTAGAATTATATTTGTCCATGTTGTAAGAAAAAATTTTACAGACTTTCAAAGATATTAGTATCCAGAATGTTTTAAAATAGACTACAGTAAACTTTAACATAACTAACTTGAAAAATGTTTACAAGTGCAAAATTTATTTTTGTGACTGTTATTCTCCTGTTTCATTAAATGTTTTGCATTTATTTTTCTAGCTGCAAGATAAACCTACAAAGGTAATCTAATTTTTCCTGCTTCTGAATAATTATCAGTAGTAATGACCAGTAGTTTTTTTTTTTTTCTGTACTCACAACTACTTGTTCTGTTGCATGTATCCTGCTTGCTATTACCATTTGCTTGTCATTAATAAGTAAACCACTTAAGAATGGATTTTGAAATTTCCAAGACTTATCTTTAAGCAATACTGTCAAGATCCAGTAATTAATTTGAGCAGTACAAGTAATCTGAGGAAGAACTGCAGTGGAAAAAGATTACTGAATACATTGATTCCATTTCCTGGCAATTGGCAAATTTTTTTTCACTGAAAATTTAATTCAAATATATGTAACAATATATAAACTTATCAGGTAAATTGCTAACTGTCTTCATGTCTCAGGTAGAGAAGCTAACAAAAGAAAAGAAATAAGAGTGTTTAAGATAATTGGAGGACTTTTTTAAACCAGAAGGAAATACCAAGGTGCAAAAGGTTCAAAAACACCTGACAGCCAAAAGAATGTACAACTATAGCTATTTCAGTGGAAGACATCAAGTTTTCAAATGTTAATCACATTGGGAAATGAAGTTTGGAAGATA
>NW_020955409.1:565916-658528 GCF_003031625.1 Empidonax traillii
GAAAAGAAATAAGAGTGTTTAAGATAATTGGAGGACTTTTTTAAACCAGAAGGAAATACCAAGGTGCAAAAGGTTCAAAAACACCTGACAGCCAAAAGAATGTACAACTATAGCTATTTCAGTGGAAGACATCAAGTTTTCAAATGTTAATCACATTGGGAAATGAAGTTTGGAAGATAACAAATAAAGAAGAAGATGACATCACAACAGTACTAAAAGCAATTTGCATTTTTCATTTTTTTTAATGTTGAATGGATTTCTCTATTCCCCCTGAACTTTTACTTAAATGGATATAATAGTGCTTATTTCACTGAAAGGTGGTCCAAAAATTTCTTTTTAAAGAATAGCTATTCTTCTCTGTATAGTTAAGTTTTATGTATGCACACACAGATATAAATGTATTTGCATGTTAACTTCACCTGGGAGAATTCATTGGAATCTAATGGTGGGGGCCATTGTACTACAGAAAAATAAAAATACTGTATTTTAAGTAATCTGTATTCTTAAAGCATTCATACTAAATATTCATTATTCTACTACAGTTCAGATTAGTTTTGATATCTATACCTGTCTAGACTTGCTTAGACTTGCAAACACTATATGAATGGTCTTACTTACTTGTGGCAGTAGGTCAAGTATCTAAAGGTTGAGAGGATATAAGAGGGGAATTTGACCCTCATAATCAATATTGTTTTAGGCATATATATCTATATATCTATATATTTTAAAGCAGAACCTCTCTGAGAAACCTGTTCTAAGTGCTTCACCACCCTCTAAGTAAGGAATTTCTTCCTAATATCTAAACTAACCCGCCTTCTTTTAGTTTAAAACCATTGCCCCTTGTCCTGTCAACATCTGCATGTTTAAAAACTTCCTCTCCCTCCTTTTTATAAGCCTTCTTAAGGTAGTGGATACTGGTAGGCTGCTATGAGTCTCCCCAGGAGCCTTCTCTTCTCCATGCTGAGCAAGCCCAGCTCTCTCAGCCTGTCTTCATATAAGATGTGCTTCATCCCTCTGATTATCTTCCTGTTCCTCTTTTAAGACCCGCACCAACAAATTCATGTCTTTCTTGTACTGATGATCTCAGGGCTGTATACACTACTCCAGGTTGGGTTTCATGAGGCAGAATAGAAGGGTAGAATCACCTCCCTCAACCTGCTAGGCACTCTTTTTCTGATGCTGCCCAGGGTACAATTGGCTTTCTGGGTTGTGAGCACCCATTGTTGTCTCATGTCCAGCTTTTCATCTAACCCAGGTGCAGCACCTTGCCCTCGGACTTGTTGAACTTCATGAGGTTCTCATGAGCCAACTTCTCAAGTTCGTCCAGGTCCCTCTGGATGACATCCCTTCCTTCTGTTATGTCAGCTGCACTTCTTAGCTTGCGTTACCTGTCTACTCCATCTTGCTGTCTGTGTCATTGACAAAGATATTGGAAAGCACCAATCAAGACAGAGCTCTGAGGGATACCACTTGTCACCAGTGTCCACCTGGACATAATGCCATTGACCACAATTTTCTGGCTGCATGCATCCAGCTTAATAATAAACCTATCCTTTGTAATCATTTAGGTCCCTGTAAAAAACCCAAAGAAATGTCAGTGTAAATTCATCTTCTCAAACAACTGGCTTTGCAGGTCAATCTTGTGGGTTACTGGAAGGCAACCACATGGAATGAATGATACTTCCATCAATGACCAAAAATACTCCATGAATTCCAAAGGGAAATATTATATCTCATATGTATATAAATAAATATATGAGTTTGGTATAAAGATTAAGATTCTGATGTGCAACAACAGTTCATTCCAAGAGTAATTACACTAAAAATCAGTAGGAACCAGACACTTGTTTTTCAACATCAGAAACTAGTCTCTGCAAACCAACATGTAGCATATTTTTTTTACCCTACTACACTGTCTCAGGCCTGGATAAGCACTACATTCATCATATTGTATTCTCACTATGGAAATTAACTACTTGAATATGTATTTTTGAGAGGGCAATTAGTCTAACTGATTTTAAAAATCAATAATTACATATTCTTTCCATCAAATATTTTTCCAGAGTTTATCATCCATTTTTCAAACCCATTTGATTGCATTCCAACTCTGGAACTTAGTTTGGGTTTTTTTCTGCCAGTACTTTCCCTGCAACTCTCTCTCTTGTTTTATTGTTTCTTCTGGCTCTTTTGAATTTATTTTGAGAAAATAATATCAAACTTACTGTGTATGTCTATGTGTTAGGGAAGATACAAGTTGTGTACTGCCTAGAGTGTGTCAACTAGCAAAAATAAATAAAAACCCTCAAATGATGTGAGATAAGTGTGAAAGTATTGCAACTTTTCAAAGTTTGTAGTGGCTATTTTTGATGCTGATAGCAGCTGTCATTTTGGTTTGGGAGCATGACAGAAAAATTCTTATGTTCCCTGTAAGTTTTCTTCCTTTGCCATAGCCAGTAATAAAGGAAAATTGTCTTTCCTTCAGCATGGTAAAACATTATGTCTGATACACAGATGTGTGCACATACATGTGAGTCGCTATCCACCTTTAGGTCCTTGGGCTAGAAATATTTAGTTCAGTCACCTGGGGAGGCTGTGACTTTGTTTGACAGGGCCCTAAGTGTGACTTCTCCAGGCAACGACAGTTTAGTTGGTGTGCTGTAGTCACCTCAGCCCACAGCAGTCACTGCTGCCTGTGTTATTTGTTGTTCTTCTGGTGGAGCTGGCATTTCTGTTCTGATCGGCACTGATCTATGCTATTTTTAATTCCCTGAAAGGAAAAAAATACTACAGTTCCATTCCATTCAGTTCAGTTCTGTTCTTAAAAAGTACTGAACACTTAAAAATACTACATTTATCAATTATTATATTATTAAATGGATTATAACAAAAATAATTTGCATTTTTTCTATATTCTGTGAACAGAGAATTTATATGAAAATAAATAAAACATCTGTGTTTTGTATTGTTGCACTAATGCTTACCTCCAGGTACAAAATATCATTAATAATTATGACAATAATAGTTACTAATTTTTATTGTTATTACATTATTATCATTATATTTAATGCTATTATATTATTATCATAAACAAATTTTTCAAGGTTTGTAAACCAAGCTAACAAAGTAAAATCACTTCTGTGAGGTGGGGGCTACAAGATCTGTTTCAAGGGTATGCAATTCCTTTGAGTGCAGAGCACTAAAATATTGGAAAACTCTCTCTCAATATTACTCTAGTGTAACTATTAAAAAATAAGTCACTTAAGAAATTGATGGATTCGTCCCTAAAAAGTTTCTTTGTTAACATATTATTCTAGCATTTTTATGGGGTTCTTATGCTGAAATATGCTATTGAAGTAGCAATTTTGTTCTATCATTGATTTGCCTAAGTTAGCCCAAAAAAAGCTGCACAAGGAATTCATGGTGTAAATAATCTGCTAGAATTTATATCACAGGTTCATAGATAAATATATGTGAACAATGTACATAATGAGTAGTATCTAGGGAAGAAAAAGTTGTTTTAGCTGTATGATATGCCTGACTTTGTGTCCCAGGGTGAATACTTTGACATCAAGAAAGCACTTTATCCCTCAAGCGCATCCTTGAGTTTACCTCAGGGATTTTCTTTTTTTCTTGCATCAACTTATATGACTGATTCTTGTTCATATTCCTATAGCCTGCTTTTTGGAAAGATTTTAAAACAAAAATTTTTGCCCAAATCATCATCCATCAGGAATAAACAATGAACTTTTTAAACCTTTTTTTTTTCACTCCAACTGCTAGTTTTCAAGTTTAAACTGTGACCCACTCCTTTTTGATCTTCATAAAATGAAAACACCTCTGCACTCAGTGAGCACTGCTGGTAATTCTGTCAATGACCAAACTGCAGACAATTGCTTTATCTGGTAAATCAATGAAATATGTAAAAAGGCTCTGCAGTGCTTGGATTCATCAAACCTTTCTTCATCCATCTTTGGTCAAGCCATTGTAGTAGCAGTTACCTACCCTATTTCTCCCAGGGATTAGCTGATCCAGAGTTGGGATTCTAGTCACCTTTCTCCTCTTTAGATAGCTGATTTGACAGAAGGAGATGAGCAACGGTTGGTGGGATTTTATCATTCCTATAGGCTCAGACCTTGGCCTACTTGGCATAGATGTTTCTGTTTCAGCCTGACTTTGAAAAAGTTTTCTGAAGAGCCCTATATATGAGAATGGGGAAGAATGTGACATAAAGAGTAACATATAAGCTTTTCTCTTTTTTTTTTTCCTGTCTCATATGAATTTTGTAGTTAGATAGCTACAATTTATGTATAATATTTTATTTAATAAAATTAGGTTTCAATACAAGTTCAGCCTTGCAATAATTATTGTAATTAAAGAAACAAAAGGTAGTACCTCTGCCTTCATTTAAATTTTGAGAAAAGAGTCTTTACTAGAAAAAACTTATTACGTCAGATCATGACCATGGACAGAGAGGTCAGCTGATCAGAGTGGCTGCACATACAAACAGTCATGGCTAGGCTTCGCGAATGAAGATTTGAGAAGGGCTCTACCCACGCTTGCTACAAGTGCACTGATGGCTGAAAAGGCCAATGCGAGATAGACAAGTCCAGTTGCAGAAGGCACAGCAGAAAGACTCCCCAGGTGATATCGTCGAGACATGATTCTTTCTGTGTTGTCTTTTCTCCTCGAGAGTGATCCTGTGTGTGTTCTCAGAAGCAGCAGCAGCGTTATAGATGGTGTGTCTCCAGGCCTCCCGATTAGAGGCCAGAGTAGACCAATGGTGGTGCAGAATGCCAAACAGATCATCACCTTGTGCACTGTAAACTTAACCTCCACCTTAAGTTCAAACCTAAAAAGGGTGGCATTCCTAGAAGGAGACTTCAAGTTAACAGCCTTCAAATAGCTACAGTGAGGGACAGTTTCCAGGCAAACCTTCAATCCAGGCTTGAAGCTCATTCCACAGATCCCTCTCCTGAAGCGCTTTGGCAGCTTATTAAAAATAGCATTTTTAATAGCATTCTTCAGTCCTCTGAAGAATCCTTAGGGTTCTCCTTCAAGAAAAACAAGGACTGGTTTGATGAAAACAATCATGAGATCCAGGAATTGTTGAGTAAGAAGAGAACTGCTCACCCAGCCCACCTTGCTCAGCCGTCTTGTCATATAAGAAAAGCAGCCTTTCAACTCGCATGCAGCAAGCTACAACAGAAACTTCGTGACATCCAGAACTAGTGGTGGCCCAATCTAGTGGAAAAAATCCAATTATGCGCAGATACAGGTGACTACAGGGGATTCTATGAGGCTCTGAAAACAGCCTACGGTCCTACACACCAGGTTCAAAGCCCTTTACTCAGTGCAGATGGCCAAACGCTTCTCACAGACAAAGTTTCCATTTTGAATCGATGTTCTGAACACTTTTAGACTCTCTTCAGTACTAGCTATGTAGTTCAAGACTCAGCAATGCAATACATTTCACAACAACTAATGAAAACTGAACTGGATACTGCCCCCACCATGGGAGAAATTCTCAAAGCAATACAGCAGGTAAAAATTGGCAAGGCAGCAGGGCTTGATGGAATCCCCCATACAAAGAGTATGACTTGGATAATTCTATCATTTGTTGTTTAGATCTCATACTTATTTTGTAAATGACCATGAACCCTGAAACAAGGCTTTAACTAGTCTTCCTAAACACTGAAATTCCTGATTGAATTAATATTGATAGGCATCTACTGACAACCTGAAAACTCAGGAAACTAAGGATTTGTAGGCCTGAATTTAAAGGCCTATATGAAGAACTGGTGCCTACCAATGACCTTCAGAAGTGTTGGAGAGGATCACCACTCCTCTGTTGAGTTTGTGAACTATCACTTGATCTGAAACTATGTTAGTGGAAAGCATGTACCTTTCAGATCTAATTGTTGCTGAGGTGAGCAATGCCATCCTCTAAGCCCTCTAGTCTATGATCTATAACTACGGTGTTCCCTCTAGGGAGCTTAGCATGACTTTCCTGGCTGTATGAAGTAGTAGAGACTATCATACAAAGCCATGAATTAGGGATTGTATTACTTTTGGATGTTTTTATTACTTCCCAACCACTGTTGTTTCTGCTGAGAATCAAGAAAAATCACAGTAGCTAAGCAATGTAAAAAAGCGCCAGACGCTCCCCTGGAAAAACACATTCATCGCTTTGTATGAACATGGACAAGAAAGGAGTCTATCTGTGCAAGCATGATTCCCTCATTTCAGCATGTCCTAATGATGCTAATCTCTTGAAAAGCAGAAACTGTTGGTGGACTAGTTAATGTGTGTTGCCTGCTTAAACTTTCCTCTTTTTCTTTCCCAGGTCTCTCCCAACCACACAAGCTATGTTCCTGCACCATGCTGGAGGCGTGCTTTGATGTTAAGATCTTTGGGGTTGTGTTTGTTTGTTTGTTTGTTTGTTTTCTGAGAGCTTTCCAGTGTCTGTTGGTTTGTGTTTCTAAGTATTTACCTAAGTAGTCAAAGAGTACTTATACACATCAGTCCTGATCTCACAGGGTGAAGGTCCTCTCAAATGTTTTGTGCAGCTTAACCTAGAACACACAGCTATAGCAAATGGCAGCTGTGGGCTGACTCCTGTCTTCCAAGCACATGCCTGTGACTTCATGATTTTTTGCTTAGAAGCGATATGCCTTGTCATTTTGCTTGAAGTCTGTGTATGTCACATCCCTTGCTATCTCACCTGCTATTTTCCTAGAAATTTACAAAGCTTATCAGCAAAGCTCACATTTTACATAGGTATTTACCAGACCCAAGGTTTGCTCTACTCGTAGTTCCTTAGATCCCCAGATATAACTTTGGAGCTTTTTGAACTGACTAAAGTAAAATATATGGGCTTACACAGTATTTAAAGTTACAGAACCTTCAGGATATGTCTTCTGGAGAACAAGTTGAGATAGAGAGATTTGGCAAAGGTTTTGTCCTTATTCCTTTTACAGGTGAAAACTCACCCTAGTTCCTTGTTTCTCAGTGTGGAAAATCCTCAGTTTACCCTTGAGTGAAACACAAGGATGAATTAATCTGGAGAAAAATTAGACTGGAGGACTCTGGTCCAAAGGGTGAGTAGCTAATCATCTTCTATAATATTTTTCCAATATTAATAGCTGAAGATCCATCCCCTTCAACTTGACTTTAGAGAAAATGAACAGATTTTCCATTCCGTCAATAAAGGATTCTGTAGAGTTGTAACAGAGATCGCCAGCATGAACCCAAAACAGATGGGTCATATCTAATTCTGGAGAAACAAGTCAATTTAAATATCTTTCAGTCACAACTCAAGACAACTGAGCTCTGCTGATTGAGTGATGATATTTATGAGGAAAAAGGCAATAACCCAGACAATTATTTTTCCTGAGAAAGTGTTTGCAACAATGGCAGATGATGCTGAAAATTGAATTTATCTGTGTAGATGTGTAGAAGGGCAGTAGAGAAAACATTTTGTGCGTGTTTCCAAGGAGCATAATGCGCCTTTATCGTAACTTTGTGAATGACAAGCTGTAGAGTCTTCATCATCTCACGGTTTGTATTTACTGAAGCTGCAAATAAATAGATTGTCACTACTCTCGACAGTTTTTCATAGACTTTATTTCAGGTAGGCCTAATGGAGAATATAATTAGATAGCTTTGATCTACAGAAGCTGATTTTTATTAACGTTCTGGGCACAGTGAAGGCCTCTTCTCTGTCTTACCCCACCTTCCCTTACCGCTTTTTTCCCTACTTTCTTGAGGTTGTTGGTAATGTGGGTAAAGTCTGCTATATTTATAAGCAAATATTATATATATCTTGGACTCTGTATCCTAATTGATGGGGAAAGTGCTCAAAGTCCTGAATCAACACCTACAATTTCCAGCTTTGAAGAAATAAATGTAAATAAATATTAAAACTGGAATAAGACCAAACTCAGTTCTAGACTGTCAAAGGAATATGACAAGGTAATAATCTTCTGTCAATTAAATCTGTAAATCTACTTTACAGTAAGCTACATAAACGTGTAAGATCCAGATACTTTTTACATCTTGAATTCTCATACAGTATTAAATTTTGGTATTACACATATTATTAAATACCATTTTTTTTCAGTGCACAGAATTCTTTTCCGTAAAACCAAATTAATATCAGAAGCCAGAAGTTAACTCATTATACAGAGATAAACAAAACTATTATACTTACCAGTGAACACAAGTGCTAAAAATAGTTGTGATAGCTCTGGCCTTGATCCTCTTGAATGATAAACTCTCTTCTCACTTTAAGGTAATTTCCAGGTCCTTCAAAAGTACTTTTCCAAAACTGGTCAATACTTATTTTATCAGAAGGTTGATGACAACAGTGAAGAAAAAGAAATTAACCAAGGGGGAATTTGAAGACTGATACATTGATAAATCAAGGCATGGTAGCATCAACTTTGGAAAGAAAACCACAGCCTATTCATTGACTTTTGCTTAAAATGAAAGCCTCTCCAATTTTTATTGTAAGAAAAGATAATAAATTGAGAAATTGTTTTAAATTAATATACAGAAAGTAGCTTCTGTGCTGATTTTGGCTGTGATAGACTTAATTTTCTTCATTGCAGCTGGTATGGAGCTATGTTTTGGATTCACGTTGGAAACAGCATAGATAACTCAGGGATATTTTAGCCATTACTGAGCAGTGGTGACACAGAGTGTACGACCTTTTTGCTTCTCACCCCATGTGACCAGAGCCAGAGTCCAGTAGTCTGGAGTTGCATAAGGAGGTGGGAGGGGACACAGCCAACACAGGTGACTCCATCTGACCAGA
The DNA here is from genome assembly GCF_003031625.1 of Empidonax traillii. Classification (NCBI taxonomy): domain Eukaryota; kingdom Metazoa; phylum Chordata; class Aves; order Passeriformes; family Tyrannidae; genus Empidonax; species Empidonax traillii. The sequence continues at coordinate 574,732 of NW_020955409.1, forward strand.
GGGATATTCCATACCATATGACATTGTACTCATATATAAAGCTGGGGGAAGAAGTAGAAAGAGAGGGACATTTGGAGTGATTACATTTGTCATACCAAGTCACCATTATGTGTGACAGAGCCCTGCTTTCCTGGGGATGGCTGAACATCTGCCTGCCCATGGGAAGTGGCGAATGAATTCCTTGTTTTGCTTTGCTTTTGTGCACGGCTTTTTCTTTACTTATTAAACTGTCTTTATCTCAGCCCATGAGTTTTCTCACTTTTACCCTCTCAATTCTTTCCATTGTCCCACTGTGGTGGGAGCGAGCAAGTGGCTGCATGGGGCTTAGATTCTGTCTGTGAAAATTTTTAGTTGTGGCTTCGTTGCTGGTTGGGGTTAAACCATGACAGCTCTTTATAGTGTAATATAGACTTTCATGCAAAATAAGACTAATTCTGATTCCTTGAGTGTTTTACAATGACTGTGAAAACCATATATGGCCAAATTTACTCTATAGCAAGGACTACAGATTTAAATCTGTACTCAGTTTCATCAAAATAAATCAGGAAAAAATAATTCAAGTGACATCACTTTCACTAGTCATCCAGCACAGTGCATTCTGGATCAGCTCAGAAGCTTCAGTTTTTGAAATCATAACAGATTATAAAAGGCACAGTAAGTCAGTGGTCAGTCTAGCAACTTTACCTCTTACATGAAAAATATCCACTATGTCAAACATTATTAGGGAGCAAGACAGGTTCTAAATGTGAATTTTACTTGTGAGGAACAGTGGAGGGATTTTCAAGGAGCCTTACTAATCTACAGCTTTCATAAATATTCAGTACGTTATTGTTGTTAGTAATGTATTGGTGGTGTTAAACTTAACATTTGCTCAATTCCTTTTTCCTCAATTCTTTAGCTTTCTCACTTCTCATTAAATGGTATTTGAATACCTCTCTTTTAGCAATTTCTTTTGCCTATAGCATGACACAGTGTGGAACTTCCTTGGCATTCTAATCAATGAGATGCAGTGTATTTTACCAGCACAAAGAAAACCTACTTTAAATTGAGAATTATTGTTAGTCTCTTCATCCTTACTGTTGAACTATGCAGGCCATTATCACATTAGTACTTCATGGCCTAGAAGAAGGGTAATTGCATCATCAGTCTCTCTTGGTTTCTGTCGCAGCCCTTTTAACATGCTCATCCTTTCCATTACTTCATGATTTCATTTAATATTCTCCTGGGTTAGAATCATAGCAGCAACCAGAAAATGCTGAATTAACAGTTGCTGAAATCTATTCTAGATTTCCTTCTTGTGCATTAAGGGGCAAATGACTTTTTTTTTTTTTTTAATAAATGCTGTCTGTTTGATTTTTTGCATCCAAATAGATGGATATTGAATTTTTCTTTTAGAGTTTGAATTTGAAATATAAACAGGTAACATAATCCTGTCTTTAATAAAATTACAAAGCATGACTTTCTATAAATTATAATGCTTTAGGTATCCAGTGCACTTGCATTCCCTTCAGGGAATTAAAACTATTTAAAGGTCTCAACATTGTGGCAGTTGCATGCATGTGTGTTATTTTGTTTTATTTTCCTCTATTAAATTTTTTTGAGTGAAGAAATAATTCCATTGCTGAAAATGAGAAAAGATAATTCTTACTTTCAAATTTACATTGGTAATATGGGAACCCTTCTTTTCATATTTTTAAGGGACACAGTATATGGAAATGTAGGGAAACTTATTATTAATTGATGCAAACCTTCCCTTTTTAATTATATAGTATATATTCAGGCATCTACGCCTGTAAAAAGTAATAAAAAATAGATACTGAAATTAAAAAATATACAATTATTTATTAAAAAAAGACTTAGAAGAGCTGACAGAGATAGCAAGAGATTTTCCTTTTAAAACTCAAATGACTTTTGCTCCCTGATGGTATGTATGCATCTACAGATAGACATAGATATTATATGAAATACAAAAATTCTGTCTGTAAGTACTAAGCTTTATGCAGGCAAAGCCTCCTTGATAATTATAGGCAAGAAAATGAGCATCTGGATCTTTATGATTAAAAAAATACTTTCATTCAGGTCTTCTCAAAGGTCAAGATGCTGTCACTAGTATTCATTAAAAATGTTTGAATAGTCTCATTTCAATAATGAGAGCTGAATACTTCTGCAAGAGAGGAAGAAAGACATCTAGATAAAAGACCTTTAAAAATGTTTGCTGGTGAGTTAGGACAGTTCCCTGATTTTGAGCCATTTGTCTGAAGTGGGTACTCGAGTGAGATGAGAAGTATTCCTAAAAAGCCTGAGAAATACCTTAGGAAGCAGTTCAGATTCCTACTTTGCTGGGAATGCTATGTATTTCTTTCACTACTCTGATGCTGTCCTGCCATGATATATCTAATAGTTACAGCACTATTTCTTCAGAGAGTGATGGAGGGAGCAGGTTGGAAGTAGGAACCAGACACGATCTGCTGCATGAGTCTTATGGGAAGATGTTACTGAGGAATCCCCAAAGACCTAATATTTCTGTAGCCAGCCTGACTTTTTTTCTTTTAGCTCCACCATATGTCTTTTGGGAGAAATAGGGAATATGTAGAAGGAAAAAGTTGGACAATACTCAAGGGAGTCATGTCACCCAGGAGAAAGCCAAGGAAAGCATAAATATATTGTGGGCTGAGACTGCTGGTAACTGATACCAATTACTTGCAGATCCATTTATTGACATCCTGAATATCTTTAAAGAGGAGTGTACATTGTGATGGGGAAGAAAGATTTATAGAAGAAAACTTTATATTCATATTCCCAAAGTAGTAATTTTTGATTTTAAAGAATTACTATAAAGTATCCTGTTTAATATCATTGGAATTGCTTTATGTTTACATGAACACAACTAAGACTGTAACAGATTCAGAATTTTTAGAATGTATTTTCATTGTTTGCTTCATCTTTCATTTTCCTCTATTTTACTAGGATATATGACTTCTAACCTTATTGCTTATTAGCTGTGTAATTTTTAAATAACTTAAATATTACACAGAAAGAACTCTCCCAAAGCCTAAATTTAGATCATATATTAAACATATCAAATTGATAACTGAACTCGAACATTTTAGTTTAATAATAAGTCAGACCAACTTAGCTGTCACAAAGCTTCCTTCCAGCTATTCTAGCAAGAAACATAGTAAAGCTATCAATTTGTATCAAAGAACCATGAAAGTAAACAATGCCAGAAACTGCATTAACTGTAAGCTCATATGATCACTTCAGAATTTATGATCAGTTTAACCAGGTAAAGTATTTAGATATGACTCAGCAATCTAACCTTGCAGCCCAGAAGGCTAGTAATATCCTGGGCTGCACAAAAAGGAGTATGGCCAACAGATCAAAGGAGTTTATTTTCCTCCTCTATTTCTCTTGTGAGACTTCACCTGGAGTACTGTGTCCAGCTCTGCAGTTCTCAATATAGGAGATGCATGAATCTCTTAGAGCAGGTAAAGAGGAGGGACACAGAAATTATAAGAGGGCTGGAGCGCCTCTCATATGAAGACAGCCTGAGTGAGCTGGGGTTGCTCAGCCTGTAGAAGACAAGAATATGGGGAAACCTTATCAGTTACAAGAAAAATGGAGAGATACTTTTTATCAGAGCCTGTAGTGACATGTAAAAGGATAATGGTTTCAAACTAAAAGAGGGGAGAGTTAGATTGTATATAAGAAATTATTTACTGTGAATGTGGTGAGACACTGTCATAAGTTGCCTAGGGAAGTTGTGTGAGTATTCAAATCATCAGAAATGTTCAAAATCAAATTGGACACATTTCTGAGCAACCTGGTCAAGTGGAAGGTGTCTCTATCCATGGCAGAGGCACTGGAACTGGACAATTACAGAATTATTGTCTTTGAATCACATGTCTGAGAAGATAAAATAAAGACCTTTACAGATCTTTAACTGTATTTCTATGTCACCTTGTGAGAACAGCAGCAACTGGTGGCAGAATTAGGAAAAAAAAAAAAAAAAGAACTGATGAATAGATGAATACGACATCTGTGATTCTATACTGGCTTAAGCTTCAAGAGTCCAAGTGATGATGGGAAGTTCTATGTTTTAGATACAGTACACAACCAATGAGTGTCACTGGATCAGTCAGAACTGATTTGAGCTTTATATTGTTTGGTTTGTTTTTTTTTTGCTTGGAAGTACCCTAAAAAAATTAATCAGCATATAGCAACCTCTTGGAATAAACACTCAGGCTGATAAATTAACAAAATCACAAAACTGTTGGGACTGGGACCTCTGGAGATCATCTAGTCCCACCCCTCTCCTAAAGCAAGTTCATATAGTGCAGGCTGCACAGGATTGCATCCAGGTGGGTTTTGAATATCTCCAGAGAAGGAGACTCCACAACCTCTCCGGGTAGCCTGTTCCAATGCTCTGTCATCCTCATTGTGAAGAAGTTTTTAAGTTTTTCCCTTGTGTTCTTATCAAAATTCTTGTGTTTCAGTTTGTGTCCATTTTATGTTGTCCTGTCCCTGGGCACCACTGAAAAGATTCTGGCCCCATCCTCTTGACACCCACCCTTAGGATATTTGTATGCAGTCCTTGTCCCAAGGAACAGGAGAAACATGAGAAACAAATACTATAATTGAGGCACTATTAAAACTAAAGAAATTGCTAAAGGTGTCCATTTTAAGTTTTCTATTATATTTTTCCTGTTCATTCTGACCATTATATATCTGAAATATAATTTAAATTGCTATCTATTCATCTCATATGCCAAGGGAGTAATAAGAAACTCATTTTCCACATAAAGAAAAATAAATCCAATAAAGCATCTAAACAGCAGAGGTAAGTTCTATTTTTAGTATACCTTTTCACAGCAGAATTGCACTGAATAAACCATGGATACACTGCAGATGTGAAATCTATTCCTTTCTGCCTATTATTTTGTACTCCCTTTAATTCCCTTAAGTAGTATTAATAATTTCTAACCAATAACCTGTCTGTAGTTGTAGGAACCTGAAAATGTAATGCCATTTATTCTTTTCCCCTTGAATAAACATCTGCAGACATTATATTATGGACTGTTGGTTTTATCATGAATCTTAAAAATCAATCAATTTAATAATAATAATAAAAATGACAGAGTTTTGACAAGCCTAAAATAATATACTTAACAGCAATGTTGCAATTCTCAGTGAGATGCTCAAAAGTTACAAAAATATTCTAAATTTTGTTGGCTTTGAGTTTACTAATACGTTCAGTGATATTAATTTAAACTATACCTGTTTCATCAGCCACTTAGACCATGTGACTCACACCTGCTTTACTGGGAGCTGAAGGGGTTCATCTGTCAGAAAACAGGGTGTCCTCAGTCATAGGCTTGCCAAGCTGTAGAGGAGAGCTTTAAACTAAACTTGCGGGGGCAGGGGAACTTCAATCCATCCCACTCCTAAAAGTTTGATGCCAGTGCCAGTAAGAGATTCACAAGACCTGGAGAGGGATTGCAGATCATCAGGAGAGCACCTGAAGAGCAGCACAAAGGCATTCTTGTCACTCTAGCCAATAGGTTGGCTTCACTGAGTGACCAACTTAAATGCTTCTATGCAAACAGATGTAGCATGGGGATGTCATTTTCCTGGACTTATGCAAAGCATTTGACACTGTTCTACATAACATCCTTCTCTGTAAATTTGAGGGACATAGATCTGATGGATGGACTACTCACTCTCTCTCTCCTTCTCTCTCTCTTTCTATTTCTTTCTATCTCTCTACCTCACATTTTACTGTTGCATAAAACCCATACTGTTGACTTCAGCATATGGTCTTGTTTGCACCTTAATTTTTCAGTCAGAGGCATCTCTCAATAATCAGATCTTAACAGGCTTGTGTTTGTTTAAAGACAATAAACTAGACATGTCCTGGCAATGTGTGCTTTCAGCCCAGAAAGCTAACTGAACCCTGGGCTGCATCTGAAAAGTTGTGACCAGAAGGTTGAGGCAGGTGTCCCTACTCTACTTCTCCACTCCTAAGAGATCCCACATAAAGAACTGTGTTCAGCTCTGGGACTCCAACACAAGAAGCACATGACACATTGGAGTGAGTCCAGGGGAGGTCTACAAAGATGATCAGAGGGCTGGAGTACCTCTCCTATGAAAACAGAGAGAGTTGGAGAGTTGTTCAACCTGAAGAAGAAAGGGCACCAGGAAGACCTTACAGCAGCTTTTCAGTATCCAAAGGAAGCCTACATGAGAGCTGGGGAGGGATAGTCTACAATGGCATGTACAGATAGAACAAGAGGTAATGGCTTTAAACTTAGGTCTAGAATAGATATCAGAAATAAATTCTTTATTGGGAGGATAGTAAGATACTGGAACAGGTTGCCCAGAGAAGTTACAGGTGCTCCATTCCTGAAAGCATTCAGGACTAGGCTGGATGGAGCTCTGAGCAACTGGTCTAGTGAAAAGTGTCCCTGCCCATGGCAGGGGATTTGGAACTAGATGTCTTTAGGGTCCCTTCCACTCTATGATTCTATGATTTTGAAGACCATAGCTTCTTAAAGGCTATAAAAATACCTGCCACACTTGTAAAAGGCATAGGACGCCATTTATCAATTTTTATGCAAGAAAATCCTATTTAGTACATTTTTTCTGTAAATAGTGGAAAATATAAGGGAATATTAAAAACCCCATGGAGAATTTAAGCATTTTATCAGCAATCTGTTGGTTTGCCAAGGGCACAGGACTGCCAGCAGAAGTCTGTACTTTAAGGAAATATCTCGGATGTAGACATTTAAATATCAGAAACACAGCTTTAAAATCTGAGGATCAGATCTCTTCAGTCAAGTAATAAATGCATGTCAGGACGTGACATATAGATAAGCAGATCTAGGTGAAACACATTTAGCTGAAATTGCCGTGTGAGCAGGATTAAAAGAGTACAATCCAGAAGCGTTTTTGCTCAGCAGACAGTACAACTAAGAAAAGAGCCAAATTTCAAGTCATAATATCTGAGCTAAGAGTTCTGATAGAAAAATCCTAATGATATCATTGGGAGTAACACATAAGTACATAGTTAAATGTATCTTACTGAGGGAAATATGTGTCAATCACACTGGAATGGCACCAACTTATATCAAACACTGAAATTTGCCACTAGAACTTTGAGTTAAGATATGACATCACAACAAAAGTACTTTCCTTGCTGTACTATGTGCTTTCAGATATACATTTATTCATATTTTATTTTATTTATTTTACTCATGTTCAGATGTATTGCTGAGCACTGTGTTCTACTTCTATTAGACATTTCCAGGTTTATTTACCTCCCTCTAGTCCTGAAATAATTCTTGGACAGTAGTACCACCTTTATCCTATCAAGGTGGCTTAACTTACAGTCCAAGTTCCTGGGATATTTAGGGGTAGAGAGGGATGAGACTTCAGTGGTTGCAGATAAGCAGTTGCTTCTTTACATTTTTTTGCCACAGTGGGAGTCCTCCTATGGTAACAGTCTTGAGACAGACAACTGTGAACTTTAAGTCCTTACAGCATGTCATCAGGACCCAAAGACTGGTGGCTATTCAGTTCCCTCAGGTGATCTCAAACCTGCTTCTCAATTAGAAGTGAGAAGGACTTTGTTCTTCCAACCTCCACCTAGAGGAAAAGGGACTTGAGAGACATGCGTAGCCTGACTGCAAGTGAGGACTGAGGTAAAGAAATTGGTTAGTACCTCAGCTCCACGCAGAGCACATGGCAGAGCTGAACATCTGTAGCTGGGCTGTGAGCCAAGGCAGACCTGCCTGGTAGCCCATCCACACCGTGCTCCTGCAGCCTGGGTACAGCACAACTCACTCTGGCATGGAAGGCGCTGACTGGATATCCTGCCTGGGAGGGAAAATTGGATTATATAAATAGATAAGATTCCATGTGGTCTCTGTCTCCTCTCTCTCCAGCAGGCACCATGAGAATCATCGATTCTTGTCAGTAACTACTGTCCTCTCCTTTCTCTCCTTCTCTTTCTTTCTTTATTCCTTTTAATCTGTTTTCTTTTACTCTTTTCCTTCTCTTGTGGGTAACTTAAAACAAAAAAACCCTTGTGTTTTACTGAAGCTGGTATATGGATTGTTTTAGTGTGTGTTTCCTGTGGAATGGATCTTTGTGCTGAATGTTTTAGTGAAATGTTTTTTTCTTGGTTGTAATTTACTCCTGTAAAAACCAAAACATCTTACCTATCTCACTAATTTAAAAAGAATTTCTCCTAGGGAAGAGTGTGTGACTTTCTCTGGACATCAATTGGAAGTATAATGAACCAAAAGGCTTTTAAAAAGTCCTAAATACAAATGTGACCACTCTGGGCAATTTATAGCTTAATCTGGAGTGTAACACATGGTCATGGCACCAAGCCTGCTGGAGTTCAAGTATTTGGACTATGCTCTCAAGCACACTGTGCAGTGCTTGGGTCTGTCCTGCTCAGGGTCTGGACTTGATAATCCATGTGTGTACCTTCCAACTCGGAGAATTCTGTGATCCCTTTTGTTATTCTTCACATCTCTTGCCAAGTTCTCTTCCGTCTGTACCTTAGCTATCCTGATCCAATCCCTACACATCCAAACCATATCCCTGTACTCTTCCCAGGCCACATGTCCCTACTTCTGTATTTCCTGTGTATTTCCTTCCTACTAATCAGCTTGAGGAGCAGATCCTTGCTCATCCATGCCAGTGTCCAGCCTGTCCTGCTCCATCTTCTACACACCAGGACGGAGAGCTCTTGTGCTCTAAGAGAAGTGGCATTAAGGAGTTGACAGCTCTGATCAGCTCCATTGCCCCTGAGGACAGTTTCCCAGGGTATCTCATCTGTTCATTCTTTAAACAGCTGGAATTTCACTCTTCTAGAATTCAGAGCCCTAACTTTGGGGTTTTTCCTCAAGATCACTAATGCAACCAGGGCATGGTCGCTACTGCCTAGCCTACCTCCAGTCTTAACCTCCTTCCTGAGCCCATTTACACTGGTGAGCATCAATAGATGTATAAATAAATGTATACACATAAATTTGTGTATGTGTGATATGCAAATTACATATCAAAAGTCCATTTCAACACACAAAAATGCATTTTATTTTATGGTTCCAAGTTAACATTTGAAATTCCTTTCAAGTGTCCTTTAAAGTGAAGTTAAATATTAATTAAACTTCTACTTTTTCCTACCAAGTATTCTTCAACTCACCAGTAAAGATCAGTAGAATATTTTTAGAATTAAGAAGCCAAAGACCTACAAATACTTTATAAATAGTTTACAGTTCCACTGGATTTTTTCTGCTTTTCCAGTTTTAGTAATGCAAATCCCCTTTGCCCTTTGGAGTAATTTCTATTTATGCAATTTAGAAAGACAAACTCAAAACAAGAATTATCACCCCTTGATTTTTTTATACCACCAGGCAGTCTTGCCTTTTTCTGAAAGTGCAGCAAGAAGCTCTCATGAGAACATCCTACTGTTTTGACTGTAAAAATTATTAACAGGGTTATTTACTTGTAAAAAAATCTTATAATAGCTTGAATGATGGAAAGAAGGATCTCTGCTATGGATGGGGTCTGCATGACATGCTGCATGTGGTTGGAGTCCTGTTCAATGCTACAAGGATTTTACATTGCTTCAGCATCTGCAGGGTGCAATGATCTATGATTTTCTCTACTTACAGCATTAGCTCTAATAAATAGCATTTTTAATGATAATCTGGAGTCTGAGTGCATTTCTTACTAGAATTATGATGAAGCAGCACCTCCTGGCGCAAAATACCTCTCCATAGGTGTCAGGTGGCTGATGTTAGATGTCCCAAAAAGCCATCTCTTCTCCAAGCTAAACAAGTCCGGGTGCCTCAACTTCTCCTTACAGCTTCTAATCAACTCAGGGCTCTCTGATGAAATCACTCCAATTTATCAGTATCTCTCCTGTACTGGTTTGTCCAAAACTGGATGAAATACTCTAAATGTGCTCTCACAGATGCCAGGCACAGGGTCTGAGAGAGTTTGTTTAAAACTGAGGTAGAAAAAGCATTGAGTACCTCAGCCTTTTTCATCCGCTGTCACTAAATCACTCATCCTATTTGAAAAATGGCTTAAAACATTATTTACTTAGTTTTTTTCTAACAGCATAACAGCCGAGGCTTTTCTTGTTTCCTTGATGTCCTCTGCATACTTTAAATTACTTAACGTTACATAAGGCAATAAAGAAACAGGCCAATATTGAAAGTATTTAATTTAAAATATTGAAGGATTTAATTCTAACTATTTTAAGGCTTGTTTAACAAAAGATTAATAAAACTGATTTGCACAAGTACTAAATCACTACCACTGGAGTCAGGGAGCACTTTTAACAATCATTTAAAAGACTGTTAGTTCCGTCACTGTGGTAAGAAAAATGTATAATAGTTTATCCACTTACTAGCTTGCTATTACATAATGTCCTAACCAGAGAATACAAGAGTAAGAGAAATTTTTCTCCTAATAGGATTCATCTCACCAATCTTTACCCCATAAATTTAGCCACCAAGACTAAGATAGTACGGAGACAGGAAAAGGCACTTTTGGAGGAAGTATTACACACAGAAGATGAACTCCTGTTCTTACTCTTTCCCATAATGACAGGGGGAGCCTGTACAACTGATTTACACTCATCAACAAAGTTTAGATAATGAAAGTTACACAAGATGGGTCTACTTTGAATGTATGATCTAACCCTGTACAATTCAATCACAATATCGTTCTGTTCATACGTAAGTATCTCCTTGTTTTTCATTCTCTTGCCTTTTGTTTTTTGAAATCCTAATATTGTTACCTCCAATATTGATATGACATGAGATGGAAAGCTACAGAAAAATAGAAAATCTATTTCTACTGTTCTTCAACATGAAATATTGAAACTGTTTTTAACTCTAAAACCAATTAATAATGCAACCATCTAGTTCCTTTCTTTTATTTTAAAATAAACAAAAGAGACTTCACAGAATTTTGAAAGTATTGTAAAAAGCAGAGTGACTTAGTGGGAGTATTACCTGTACAGGGAATTCTTTTAGCTTTGTGCTTACAATATACAAATATTTGCAGGGATAAAAAAAATCTGAGTTTAGTTGGCATTTTGATTTTTTTTACCTCTTAGTTATTAAATGTCTCATTTTTTGATCTTTTTGAAGTGGTCCATGAGTTCCAGAAATGTATCAGCTGATAAAGAATGTAAGTCTATTACACTATGTACATCTATGTCTGCTAGCAACAAGATGACAAATGGACAGGAATTTAGTCTCTGAAAGTTCAATAAGCTGGTGTTGTCCTGACATTGCGAACTGTTTACCACAAAAACCCTCTACATCCATCACCCAGACCTGATTCTAATTCTACTGACGTTGAAATCTGAAGCCCTTTGTGAGTCATTTATCACACTTATTAAAATGTTCCATTGTGGATTAGAATAGCAATTCACTATTACTTCAGAATGCTGCCCAAGGGCTACTCTATGCAGGAGATTCTAATGCTTTATTGAAACAGTGGTTTGGTCTTAATAAATGATTCTTTGCAAAGGCGCTATGCCTTCAATTGTGAAAAATGATGCTGGCATTTCAAAGCTGCCATCACTGCCCAGTATTATGCAAATCCCTTTACTTATTACTGCATTTAAATCTGGCCTAAATACTTCACAGTTAATATTTTAACAAGTATGTGTCAATGGGATTATATAGAAAACTGTAAGTAAGGAATGGCTTTCTGCTTACTGAACTATAAAGAGGAGTTCATTCCTTTGGAACATAAGATAAATGATACAATCTTAAATACTATCCAAAGGGATATTCTTTCCCTATTAAAATGTTATAATTAGAAACATTTTCATGATTATTTTCCAAAAAAGCATAATCTTGTTTTTCCCAAAACCAAAAACTCAGTGGGAGCAAAATAAGCCCATGAAAACAATTTTGAATCATGTCTTAAGTGACTGATTAACTTTAAAAATGTAATAAAGTAACTATAGATCTATGGCTGACAAAAGAGTACTATTTAGATGTTTGTGTTATCTACAATATATATGACTGACCTTTATTCATGTGAATCAAGTATAAAATGTATATTCATTCAGCACAATGAATTTATTTATATACTTAACCGAATCACACTTGTTCCTTTTTTGTAAACTGATATTGCATGCTGACACTGTTTGTGAGAGGTGTTCAAAAGAAGTTTTGAACCTTTTAAAATATTACTCCTGTATATTTAATGTTTTATTTAGATAGGGACTTCAACAGTTAGGGTGTTAGACTCTGCCCTCAAACTCTGAAACTAATTTTTTTTCTTCTGGTCTTACACCGCATCCACAACTGAATCAAATATAGATTTTCACAACCACTTACATAACTTTCATGTTCCACACAGCATCTCACCTTTGTGTCCTGCTCTTCTTGTTTTCGAAATGAGATTTGCAGCACTTCTCTATCTCACAAGTGTTTCAACAGTAAATATTGTAAATGTTCTGAGGCTCTCAAACACTATATGTAAGGAGTATAAAAACCACCTGAGATCAGTAGAGTCACAGTAACTTAGATGCGACTGCAATGACTTAAACTCCTTTAAAATATGTGGAAAAAGATATTCATCATTGCCCTCATTCATCACAAACACTTTCAGAAAGTGAAGATCACGGAATATGCCACTGCAATATGTTCACTGGGACAAGCTCCAATGAAATTTTTTTGAGGAATTTTCATACACAAATGACAGCTGAAAACAGAAGTATTTGAAGTATTGATTATACTTCAATATTGATTCAATATACTTCAATATATTGATTATGAGTATAACTCATAATCAATATACTCTATGCATAAATATATGTATTTTACGTGATTTACTATTTATGTTGTCTTATAAGTGACAAATATTATTTTGCTCAATCAGAAATACATAACAATCTGAAAATGTCATTACTACAGTGTAAATGTAGAATAAGACAAAATACTGTTAGTTCCTAGATGTCAATCTTTATACTCTGGTATCTGTTTAAAAATATGGATATGTAAGGTGAGGAGAGTTAAAAAGTTGAGCAAACAAGGCTCTTAAATTTATGAATAACATTACATTTAAATAACAGAAATGAGAATTTAAGAAATAATAAGTAAGACTTAAAACTTCAATTCCTGCCTCCTACTGTGGCTGTGTCTTTTTGAACTTTTAAGAGGATGTATCTAATTTTCAAAATTTAACTTAAAAATTAACTGAAGTTTTCTGCATATCAAAAATGTGATCCAGTTCCCCCTAGAGCAAGTGGGAAGATTGTGCTGTTCTCAGTTTGCCTCCAACCAGGATTTAAACACTGGCATTGCACACAAAAGAATTATGACACAGGATTTCTACTGGAATGGATCAGGCAGCCTAGTTCTTGAGTGAAGTATGGAGAAAAGAACCTGCTTTAACTGCCAAATGCCTTGGATACTGGGTTCTTTTGTAAATGTCACAAAAGAGGTGATACAACGAGTATGATCAATAAAAATCTAATACCTGCACCATAACAGGAGTATTTAAGCAAATGTGCAATTATTTGATATTCTATGCTTCAGCTGAGAAGGAATGCTGTATTTTGTTTTCCCAAGGGAGTGACTGGGTCAGCAGGAGAATTTCTGCTGCCATACCTGTGCTTAACCTCTCATGACAGACATGAGGAACTCTGAAACCACAGCTTGGGCACAGAGAAAAGAGTTGTACATAGTAGTTTTTTAGACCCAAATGTTTGCCTTGGTTTTGCACAAGTATGGTATTAAATGGCAGCCTTAGAAAAATTGCTGTTGAAAACATATTAAATATATTAATTTTGCAATTATCTTTTAATCTTTGTGGTCTACATCTGATTTTCAATACCACTTGAATTATTATTGGGAAAACAGATTTTATTCTGACCATAATTTCTTTAATTGTGCTTTCAGTTTAAATGCCAATTAGTGAGAAACCACTGCAATTTCCTGTTGTGAAAAAGAGATTATACTTTCTTACGTGTTTTCGAATTTTACTAATATTTAGGAATATTGAATATTAACTGCCCTAATTGGTTTGATCAATGGTCTATATCAGTCTCTCTCCCTCTCACAGACATTAGGATACTATATATATATTTCAGAAAATGGCAAGAGGTGGTATTTAGTAAGAGCAATTAAACCCAGCCTTTTTCTGCAGATCATTCTTCATGGGATCCTCCAGATGTTGGATCAGAGTTCTTAGCAAGTTATTTCCTATATCTAGTCTTTTTACTCTAGGTCAATGGGCTTGTCCACTAATTTGTTTAGTCTTCTGAATATGCTGATAAGCTTGATACTCCCAGCCCGTGGTGTTGAGGAACATGTTTGGTGCAGGTAGCTTGATTTGCAAGTTACAGAGCAAGATGCAGATAGAGCTCTGGGTGGCAGGAGCCTGAGACAAAAGGCCATGAACTACCGATCATTTGCATAACAAAGGACATAGGGACCTGTGGCACAGCCAGGTGAATGAACACTCAGAGACAGGACAGGAGCCAAGGACTCAGGAGAAAGAGCTAGAGTTTCATGAGCTTGGACTGTGAGGGCCCAAGGGGTCCTTTGTTGGGGGTCCCTCCTTGGAGCCACCAGTTAGAGCTGTTTCTCTGTTACTGTGCCATGAATAAATTGCTTTATGGAACGAGACATATAAGACTGTGCTAAAGAAAAACTGGGCTCAAATTGGTAAGGAAACCTGACCTGACTGCATTGAGAGTTGGAAGTCAAGAGGGGCACCCATCGGGTCATTGGAGCTGCTTTTTTTGTAGGGGCTTTAGTCCCAGCAGTTGAAGTCTCTGGCATTGGGAGTGTGATTGTGAGAGAGTCTTGTGAATGAATGGTCATACTGAGAAGTTTCCTTAACAGTAGGTTCCAAAATTCACAGCTATGTGTGGAAAGAAATATTTTATCTCTTCCAAAAGTCAAAATGAGGAGCCAAACAAATGAGGACCCAACAAATTTCAGAAAAGGAGTTTGACTACAGGATAGGCAGAAAATTCCAGGCTGGAGATGTTATAAATGCTACATGCTAAAACCAGAATTATTAGCTATGCTGAAATAATCTACCTATGTTCGTCTGTTTTTTAATCTAACCTAAATTTTATTTTTTGACTCATTCAGCCACTTGATTTCAAGGTCAGAAACTGATATGTCTGTGATAAGAACACTTCACATTTACCATATAACTGTATATTACTGCTACTAGCTATGCAGAAAGACAGCATTTTCTGCTTTTAATACAAGCCTAGGGAGCTGTTTTCCTCTTTAATTTAACTCTGGGTTATTTCCAACCTTGTTCTGGGTGTTGTATTTTGTATTTGCAGATGTTTCATACCTTTTTGACGGCTGACTGTTCATAATTTGGCACCCTCCTGTGAAGAAGCTTAACCAATTACTATTTTTTTCCTTTTATTCATATACGAGAAGGTGAGCTCTTTTAAAGCAGGCTAGTTATGTTTCCACAGGTGAGGTGAAGTGTCACACTGTTTCTTCAAATTTTTCAAAATAATGCTAGAAAATACTTGTTCACAGAAGCAGATAGGAAAATACTGTCAGAACCACTTTCCCCGGGAAAATGAAACTCTCATAAAATTCAAGTGCTTCACAGCACTATATCAATTATTCTATTACTTACGTTTTGAAGAAAGCAAACCTAATGACAGAAAAATACATCTAATGTTTATGGCTTTGAAATAAAAGAGTTAAATTATCTCACTTTGAAACAATCATCCATATATTCACTGTAATACAGTTTTTATAATTTTAAACTGAAATTTTTAAAAAAGTACCAAAGATATTTTAGCTGGAGAAGAAGCTTATCTTGCCATAAGTCAGACATAATAAATTTTGAAATCCTAAATTCTATTAATTGAATAAAATTTATATTGTCTATACAATTACATTCCAGTCAGAATTACTTTACTTTTACCTTGCCTTCCCTTAATTCCTCACAGTTTTTTGTTGCCTATTACCTGTCATCATATAGTACAGCTCTCAGTTCCATGAAGGCCAAACGCTTAATTATATCTTCTGTCTTTCTTTGTAAAACAACTGAATAAAAAAGGGTATAAAAGACAACTGTATGATCATTACTATTTATCATACTGAGTAGTATCATGCATCTGTAATGAACATTTGAACTTTTGGAAAAGAAAATAGTAAAGACATGAGCAAGATGAACCTTTTATTCTATGCCTCTTGCTTTCACCTCTTGCAGAGATCATTTTAGGTAACAAATCTATCTTTTCTTTACTCCCTCTCATTGGTTAGATGCACCATTTAACAGTTCATTTCAAAAATATATCTATCTGCTTTCCTCTCCTTATACAGTATAGGAGCTCATTAAAACTGGATTTGTCTGTGGTTTTTCTTGCAAGTATCACAATACAGGACCTCATTGAAATTGAAATGTACATTTCTTTCTTCTTAGACTCCCTTCCAAAACTTGATACCGTATAATGAATGATTTTTAAAGGGTAATCTTACCATTTTTAGCATCAAATAGGCCTTCATTCTGAAACAAGGAAGAAACTAAAATAACCTCCTTCATAGCACACAAGGACAGCATACTGCAATACAAATCACTGTCTCTGCTCTTCCATTCTCCCTCCTATAGTGTCATTGCTTTTTATATTAGAAATGCCTCCAAAAAGGTCTCTCTTTCAGTGACAGTATAAAGTAAACGTAATTAAAAAACCACCATACACCCCCCCCTTTGATGTGGGTAGTAGATTGATTATTCAGTGTCAGCTTTGTATTTTACTATGCTTCCTCTTTATTAAAATATTCTTTCACATGTCCGATAATGTTACAAACATTCCATGTATTGCAAGGTATAGCTTCTGATATGTTATGTCCCAAAACAAGATCTACTGGAATAATCAAGAACATATGGTGTCATATCAAACTCATAACTCCTTGCACCATTTCAAACTAACTTTTGATGTTTGGGGTTTTGTTGTTTGTTCTTGGCCTTCCCACCCCCAGTTAGAGAACTAGCAGTCTTATTTTCTTCTGATTCTTTAAAAAACTTTGCAAAACTCCAACCTTTAGAAATAAAATTGCCATTAGAAAACTCTCATGTCAGATATCTTGAAACTGTTTTCCAACATGTGTCCTGAGCCACCCCAGCAATCATCAGTTTATTTATATCACAGACTAAGACCACTCACAACTCCTTCTCTGACAAGTGCATCCTATCTAAAGAGCTATGGGCAGCTTTTTCATAAGAAAGCAGAAGTGTGCTTTGTTGCTTTTGATAGGACTGGATAGTTTTGAAACACCTTAGATTTTTCCACAATGTTCCAAACCTCGCTAATCAAGTAACTTAAATTCCAAGTAATACAAGATCTGCTTCATTATTTTTCCCCATTCTTGCTATCCATGACTGTGGAAGTAAACTGGTTTGCTTTCCTTCTTTGTAGCTCCCTGAGAGACGTTTAGGAGATTATCTGTCTGAAACAGGGAATTTCTATGTCAGCACAGGAGAAAAAAGTGTATGTATTGCTGAAGCAAATGGATTTGTGGGAGGGAAGGAAAATCTGTTAGCTCATAAGTTTAGGAAGTAGGGACTATGAGTTAATAAGCTTAGGGAGTAAGAATATATCCTGGGAGCAAACAGATTTATGAACACCTGGTGTGGAAGGATTTGTGAAAGTGGATGAAACACATTAAAAATGATGATGGATGACGGATGTGGTAGAGGCGGAACAATAAGGAAGAGCTTGAGTTTCTAAAATCATATTTAAAGGTAAACCAATAGATTTCAGAAAATGCCTAAAGAAATACGAGATTGATAAATATTTCAATGATATATACATGTAAATACCTATAAACATGCATATACATACATAAAATATTACTGTGGACATAAGATAATACATATACATGGAAATTAAAATTTTCAGTTCAATTAAAACCTTGAAGATGTAAACAGAGCAGCTCACAATAATCTCCAGTCCAGCTAAGGCAATACTTCCGCTCAGCATCCAGTATAACACAAAGGAGATGCATCAATAACACCTTTAAGACTGTCATGCAGGAAAATTTTCTAGTATCTGTCCCCTTCCCTTGGTGCTATGCTGTCTTACAAGTGTGGCTTTGTGTCCTAAAGTTAGTGGTGCCAGTCTTCCCATGGCATGGGGAGTAAGCTGACTACAGGAGCCATCAGCCAGGTCTGCCGAGAGGTGAGATGTTCATGGTGGGCCTTTCTACCTTTGCAGGACCAGAATCCATTTTTTTTTGCTTTTACATCTTCTTGGATCACAGTCTGTCTCCTTCACACTGGTTCCCAGCTACAGTTTGCAATGTTACAACAGCATAAACAAATATTGCATGTTGTTTAATGACTACTTTTTTATACCTTTACCACAGGTGACACTGACAATGTTTCAGCTGAAACAGATGAAGCAGTGCTCAGTCGGCCACTCAGCAGTTTAAACAAAACCAGTTCAGGTCAACATAATCCCTTTTACTAGCAATGACCAAAGGTCCTTTTTATTGGGATACATTATACATAATCACAGAAGAAGTGTATATTTGCATAGAAAGGACATAAACTGAGAGTTCAAATGGATTGATGGCTTCTTAAAGTATTTCATTTAGACTGTATGAAATGGCTTATGGGATACTGAAATGAGACCAAGATTGCAAGAAAATTGGGTAGGTAAACACAGTCAGTTTTCAGCATGGTTGGAGCTTAAAGCTTTCACATGCTGTCTATGTTCTCCCATCTTACTATTTTTCTTCACTCAAAATTTGGTAATTTCAAATTAATTTTATAGTCTCATTAATCTAAGGAAAACGTTGGAGACCAAGAATTATTTTGAGTTTTAAATAGCCCTACTCACTTCTACAGTTCTAGCAATGTCTTTCAAGGGGCAAGGAACCATGGGGAAACTACCTGTATGGTTGAAGTAACAGGCAGTGGGGGGAACACAAGGCTTCTGTAGGTAAAGAATGCAACACAAAAGCCTTGCTGTATTATCATGAACAAAGCAGAAAACACATGACTGCGCAGCTTTCGAGGCCAAACTTGATGGTTCAGCTCAGTTTTGTCTACTCTTCTCCATGTAGGGGTCTCTGAAAGTCAGATGAAGGGCTACCAGCTTTGTGTGAGAATGCAAGTAGAATGAGTGCTTCAGAAGAAAGTCTTATGCAACCTGTACAGAACATAAGTTACAGTGATGTCTGTAGTAGTTCTGAGCAATCTAGAAACATGGCTAGGAGCTGTTTTGGTTTTGAGAGAGAATCCATTGCAAAACTTCCCAACATCCCTGGAAGTAGTGAGATGCTGTTTGAGAAGAACCCACAGGTTAATACCTTTTAGAAATTGTTAGCTTTTCTCTTTTAAAATTTATTTGTAAAGGTGTTGTTTCAGTCACCAGCAGATGATTGTCTAGTCATTAGAAAATGCAAAAAATAAGGCAGAAACAGAAATATAAAGTTTTTCTCAGTCTCTAGTGTTTAAAATATACTTTTCCTACTAATTTAGTTATTTCCCTGCCTTAATTTCACACTTTTGTCATCTTTTTGATAAAATATTTTTTCTCCACTATCAAAGCTATGTGATTGCATAGAAGACAATCAAGGCTTCCTAACCAAGGAGAGGAAAAGAGGACAAGATACAGCCAGAGCAAGAATGCAGTGAGCTGGTTGAGATGTTGAACCTACAGAGAGTTTTCCAATTACAGTTCTTCAAATAATTTTCCCATATTTGTATTAAATATTTTTGAATCAAAAGGTCTGAGGCTATGACCTAGATACGATGTCCCAAAAATCACCTTATCTGGACACTGCGTGTGCGCTCTCTTCATTTCCAACAATTCTCAATTTGTTTTTATTCCCCACAGCACAATGTTAACAGGTATAGAGAATATCTCTCAATTTCAAAACTATCTGTAACACTGAGTTTGTAATAATCTCCAGGGAGGTGGAAACTGTGGATTTGAATTTGCTTAGAAATAGGAACTGAAACTGTGTAAAAGGAAAATACTATTACTGGCATTATATAAATGGAGGACACTCCTCTCTTGGCTACTCTTTTAGAAGGAAGCAAATATTATGTTTTCATTTTGAAAGAAGGCTTAACTGGCTGGTAAAAGTTAGATATGTTTTTAGAAGACCTGGAAGAACAAATCTGGGAGGAAGGTCCTGAGAAGCACTTGTCTCGGGGTTTGTGCTCTGATCAGCAAAATCTGAACCAGTTTACTAACTGTCAAACTGAAATGATAGTCAGGTTGCATAGAATACCATAATGATTTGTTAGAACAGCACAGGAGAGACACATATCTGTTGGAGAGTGTCCAGAGGAAGGCCACAAAAATTATCAGAGGGATGAAACATCTTTTCTATAAATAAAGACAGAGAGAGTTGAGATTGTTGAGCCTGGAGACAAAAGGGCTCCAAGGAGGTGTTGTAGCTGAAACAATGGAAGCACTGACTTGAAATAAGCTTTGAAAATTTAATAAAACTAAAGCATATGAAATGAAACATTTTTACACAGGGAAAAAATAATAGAAGTCACTCTTTTTAATCTGTTGCAGTCTAAATTTGCAGAGAGATGATGAAGAAAAGGACAGCATGAAAGGCTGGAAACTGTCCCCTCAATGAGATTTTAAAGATTAATTTACTAATTGTCCAGCTCTGTCATAATACTGGGATTAAATTTCATTAACCATCAAAGTAACTCATGCATTTGACAAATAAATGGAATTAGATTTTCTGTCAGCACTTTTTATTTGTGTAAAAAGTATGAGTTAGAAAAAATTGTATAGCAATCCAGTCAACTTGCTTTCTCCTTATGCTGCTCATGACGAGTTACCAGTTGTGCAAAAAAGTTAAAGAAGTCACCTTAATTCAATTCTTTTTAAATGAGTGAATCCAAACAAAACGAAAAAATTATGTAGAATCTTATTCTTTTCACTAAATAACAATTCTTCAAAAGTTGAATTTTGCTAAAGGCATATAAAAAAAGAAACTGACAATGAGCCATGCAGACTATTTTAAATTATGTGGGCTGAACTCTATAGTGGTGGAAGGGAGGGATTATTTTTTTCCCATAATTCTTTTCCAACTTACCAATCATTATATTTGTACTGCAGAGTAAAGACCAAAAGTCATAGTCATGGTCATGAAAAGCCTGCAGCTAGAGCTGTGTAATATGCAAATAAATAATTTGTATTGTAACCAAGAAGCAAAAACCATCACATTAAATTTGAAGAATTCATGATTGAGTTATGTGAAGAAATTCAAATTTGTTTATAAGTTTCTATGAGTTTTAAGGGGTTTTTTTCTACCCTTGGATAGCAATCTTTTTCTGAGATCTGTATCAGCTGGAGATTTTACCATTTTTGCCATGCCACTCCTCAAATTTCAATATACTGCAGTACTTCTCACATGTAGTGCTATAAAATATTGCATTTGAAGCATAATGAAGGCAATGTATCTAAACCTATGATAGTTAGAAATTTCTGTCAGCTTAATGAGCCCAGGAATGGCAACAGACGCAGTACTTGCCTGTTTGAAAAACTCCTGAAAGCAGAATATTTCATAAATTTCTTTTAATGAGTCAGCATTTTGGGTTACTGCTGAATGCTCCCTTCTATGTATTTGATATAGTATGAGATTGTCAATTGCCATTAAAATTTTCTATTAAGCTTTCAAGCATTTATCCTGCTCTCCACTGCAACATCAACAGAACAGAGCAGAATACTATTTCTCTTCCCCACGTAAATTTGGAATATCATTACTCAGATTAATAAACTTCTCAAAATATTGTGGCTTATTTGGTAGTAATATTAACCTTAATGAGGATGGTATTTCTTAAAATACACATTTTGAGCTTAATAAATACTTAAATGTGCCTGAAGGAGAAAAAAGACCAGAATGGTAGATTGTAGTGCAATTTTGAATTGGAGGATAATGCCAAATCATCTCTCCCCCTTCTTAGGTTAATTTATTTTGGAAATGTAGGAATTCATACACTGGGTTCTCTTGGATTTCCACAGTTAGGTGTGTGAAAGCTTTTGTAACAAGGTAATTGAATAGGTGCCTGTTTGTAATAACCTCATATCTGCTGCGTGCAAAAAGTTCCTTTTTTTTAAAATAGAAAGTATGGATACATAAGATCTTGAAGAAATATGTTGTTTATGAGCGTAAAAATAGCATAAAGTATCACTATCTCTCTGCAAAATTTATGTTTGCTGCAATCAATGCATATTGAAGCACATTATTACCATGTACCATTATTAAACACAATACAGAAAAAAATCTAAACATGATGTTCAAGTTTGCAACTTTTTTGAACCATTTTAAAGAATCTAAGAGCAAAGGTTGCTACTCCAATGAGAGAATCTGCAAAGCAGTGACATGTACATGGCAAAAAGGATAATAGAAATTATTTTCTCAGATACTTTCAAATTGTATTTTCTCAAAGCCTAAAAGTCACTGAACCATTCCCCTCATTTAAATGTAATCTATACAAAGAACCAAGACCGAAGAAATTGTTTTAAGTGAAACTGCATCTTTTATCAACAGTACTTCTGGTGGACAGAAATGAAAATAGATATATATTCTGACCTGCTCTGAAATAGAGAAAAGGGACTTTTAGTCAAGAAATATACTATTTTTCATTTTGTAAAAACCAAACCAAACCACACCTTCATTGTATACATAATCATCTTAAATATTTATACTTATTATTACTTATTTCTTAAGCAAGTATGAAAAGACAAACAGGAATCTTGGAAGCTTTAGAACAAAGAACACCCCATTAAAAAAAAACATACAGTATTGCTGTGTAAGAGGCCACAGGCGTTCCAATGGTTTTGCAAGACCTCAGTTTGATGACTTGCCAGGTTTATTTTTCCTGAAACTGTCTTGAAATGCCAGCAATTTTTGCTTTTACCTTTTTTATATAGAAAAATCTATGTACAGTTCCCTGACACAAGTAGTAACTTGTTACTCTTTGCAGAGTGAGATGTTTGCATCTAACATGATGATGCAGTGCAGAGACATACAGACCCAGTATGACAGCAGAGGTCCTGAGAAGCAGAGACACAGGATGTGGCAACGGAATGCCAGGCCTGGCACTGTATATAAGCAACTCATCCATGGCCAGTTAAAGAAATGTAGACCTGGACAAAAGTGGTTTTATGGGGACCTCCAAGAACAAAGTAAAGAATTTACATAAATAACATGTTGCATAGTGGTGTACCAATGAAGAACGAGAAAGATGCAAAGGTATGTTTAGCAACAATGTAAAAATTACTCTAAATAATTTTTGAGGAGGAAAAGGAAGGAACTATTAATATTAAACTCCTTTTAGGGAGTATGTAGGATTTTGATGAATTTACCTACTCCACCCCAGCAGACAGAAGCTATCAACTTTAAGATCACAGAATCAAAGCATGGTTTGGGTTGGAGGAGATCTCAAAGATCATCTAGTCCAGTCCCTCTGCCATGGGCAGGGACACCTCCCATTAGACCAGTGGGCAGCAGAAGAATGTCAAAAGAAGTAGAAACTGGATGTATGTGCACAACAATTTTAGTTGCATGATTACTGAGACTTTTTCTGTAATGCTGACATTATCAACTTCTTTTTTTAATTCTTTTTCAGTAGTAATTTAATCTATACTGTACACTTTGATTAGACTGAAGCTTTCAATTATACTTGGCTTAACATACGACCTTGTTTTGTTTTCCCATAACAAGATTCTGTGTGTAATACCTAGGGATACAAACAGAATTTCCATTTGTCAAGGGAAAAAGGCATTCACTTCAGAAAAAGGTGACCTGTCTTTATCACAAAAAAAGTCACAAAACTGATGGAAATCTGCTGCAGTTCCCAGATGACAAATAAAATACTTATTTAAAGTAAGCAAAATAAGTTGTATCTTTTATTAAACCATAGCTGTTTTTCATACAGATGATTCTGAGTATACAAATCCTTCTTATACTTGTTCGGCAGTTATTTTTAGTTTTTTGCTTCTTCCTCTGATATTATCATCTGGTCTTATAAAATGTTACTTTCTCTATGAAATTCTCTTACCTGTTTCATGATTTTTTGAGCTATTCATAAAAGAAAATTAATACCCTGTGTAAACTTTATTATAATAATTTTAAATCCCTTATCTCATCTGTGAAGTCATGATAAAATGTTTGTCAACTTCCTCAGCTAATACTTAGGCTACATTACATGCTTAGATCAGCAAACTACTCCAGCAAAGATATACTTGTATGAAAAATGAATGAAGAATATTTGCCTTCCTTAAGCAAGAAAATAAAGCAAATAATTTTAAAAACTGTCATCACTGAGGTCATCCATCAGTATTTAGAGTAGCAAGAAACTACATTTAATTCTTCTTGATTAATTTAAATTACCACTATAGTTAGAAATTGGCCTCAAGTTAGAGGACTTTTTCCTATTAACAATAAAATTATGGCTTTTACATAAATTATAGTTATCATCTGAGTTTAGATAGCATTTACTAGTAGTAGGTCATCAGAAATACCATGTATACATTTCAGAAGACAACATAGGGTAATAAATAGAGAATAGGAAAAAACATCTGCTATACCAAGAATTATTCCAAAAAAAGAATTCAGAATCTCTTGCTTTTACATTGATGCAAATTTTGTATATGCAATACTGATTCTGAAAGCTATGTATTTTAGCCATAACTTGCGGGTTGCAAATCAGTTTTCATTCTGGAGTAGAATGAAATTATGTATTTTGTTCACTGAGTTTTTGCTGCATATCCTCCTGAATTCTTGAAATCAGTAGAGATCTGTAACTCTCAGGAAGCTTCATTCTGCTAGAACCACTTCCTTTTCATGTCGGCATGAAAATACACATTGTATAACATGGAGCAAATAAATATGGTCTTAGAAAAAAAATAAGACCAACAACAGAAATGGCCAATAAATATCTTAAAGAACGGTACCTCCTTATCCTGTATGGGTATGGGTTATGCTTTAAACTATCTACGCTTTATGGCTTTTATGTGCTGTTTGTCAACATTAAAAAGCAATGTAGCATCTTTGCTGAGTTCTTACCACACTGAAAAATAACCACTATAGATACTTCATCTTCCTTTCTGTGTTACTGTTACTGGAATAATTATGTTTAGGAGCTGCAGGTAATTCTAGAGTGAATATAATTTTTATAGAGAAGGTAATATCAATACTATTTGACTTCATGTGGTATACCAAATGTATGTTTTGTGATTCTCTATGCTACTGCAGTCTATGTTTAAATAATAATAAGTAAAATTCTGTTGAAAACAAACATCAGCTCTTGGAAGTCACCTAATTAAACAGTTTTCTAACTGTTTTGGTTATCCATGTAGAAATACAATTTAAATTTTAGTCCCATATATTCTCCAGGGAAGACAAAGGTTTACTTTGGACTATGACTTTATCTACATCAACCTTCTTCTCTGTACATTTGTTTTAAATAAGTTATTTCATAGAATCACAGAATGGTTTGGGTTGGAGAGGAACTCGGAGGTCATCTAGTTCCAACCCCTCTGCCATGGGTAAGGATACCTTTCGCTAGATCAGGTTGCTCAAAGTACCATTCAACATGGCCTTGAACAGTGCCAGGGTTGGGGCATCCACAACTTCTCTGGGAAACCTGTTGCAGTGTCACATTACTCTCACAGTGGAGAATTCCATCCTAATATCTAATCTAAACTTACCCTCCTTCAGTTTAAGGCCATTTTCCCTTGTCCCATCAGTACATGCTTTCCTAAAGTCCCTCTCAGCTTTCTTGAAGGGCCCATTTAGGTACTGAAAGGTTGCTCTAAGTTGTCCCTGAAGACTCCTCCAGGTTGAACAATCCCAACTTTCTCAGGCTGTCTTCATAGGAGAGGGTCTCCAGCTCTCTGACCTTCATGAGGTTACTGGTTCTCCTGGTTCCAGCCAGGACAGGGGTAATTTTTGCAGTAGCCAGGAGGGAGCATGTCTAGGGCCCAGAGACTGTTCTACACCACTTTATGTCATTTCGGGGTGTGAGAGGGAAGGAAGCCATTTCTGTTCAAGTGTGGCAGAGGGAGCAGTAACGTTGATTCTGAGCCTTTTGCCTGTGAATCACGTGCCTCTCTGCGGTACGCTTTGGTTATAAATATTGTTGCGATTGCTGCTAATTTTCTAATCTCATTTCCAATAAATTTTTCTTGTATCAACCCCTGATCTATACCTCTTGTGCCTCCAGTTCTCCCCTCCAGCCTGCTGCAAGGGAGGATGAGGGGAAAGTGAGTGAGCAGTGCCTCAGTGCTTGGTTTCAGTGGGAGCGCCATTCCTAGAACATGACAGTGGCTTATTCTACAACCAAGGGAGAAACAAACACATTGGGAGTCTTGTCACTTTTAGTTGAGGAAAAGCCTTCAAATAGAAGAAAAAGAATGCAAAAAGGCTTTTGCAACTTACTGTCACGCTAAAAACATATCTAGTGTATCTGCTAGAATGAGATAGAAGTATGGCAACAGCACAGAACTCAGTGACTGCAGCAGCGGCTTTAAAATAAAATGAATGCCACAAGCAAGACTATTTCAATTAGTCCATTGAAATAAATACTAAAATTTCTGCATCTTCTTGGATATTTTTAAATTGAGTTTTTCTTTTATTGATAATCAATATTAGTGTAATCCTGAAATCTTGAAAACAGTCCCTCTGGTCTTCTAAATTGGAAGTGTCTAGCATGTTAGAGTTCAGCTAGGTTTATGTGGCAGTTCTAATACTGGTAAAGAATATTTTAAATTTATAAAACAAATATAACATCTAATATCCTCAAACTTAATAATGAAATCATCTCAGGATTAATCCAAAGATCTGCCCACAGTGACAAAAAATTAGAAGCAGCATTTAGAGAATAGACATGTCTCAAAATTAGGAGATAACACTAAATGCATATTAAGAGATTATGACATTCAGATGAATAAAATATCAAATATCTTTATTTAAAAAAAAAACAAGCAAACAAAAAAACCCAAAAAAACCAAATCACCCCCACTGAAGCTGTAAATACAACTAAGCTGTTTCCACTGATCTGCCCTTAGGCTTATTTTCAAGGTTATGTAACTAATCTGTATGATTAAGGTTCTTATGGGAGCAACTTAGCCACTCAGATACTTAGTGGCAGAAATAATGGAACTACACTAATTGTACCACAACAAATAATGGTCTGAATTTCTACTTTGTAAAAGTCTGCTTCTTTTTACTCCTTACATTTTTAATACTTCTTTGAAGTATATATTGCTTGGCTAATAGAGAAATTTTGACTCTTATGAACAAGCAAAGAAAAAACCTGATGCAATAGCATTATTTTCTGAGACCAATGTATTCACCACTGCAAAAATTCAGCATACTAAGAATCCGAGTTACCACATCACATAGGATATTTTGACAGTCTGTTCTTGTTCAGTGTCAATGAAGCATGAAGAATGCTAAGTTGAATGGTAAAGCTGGTTTCAAAATAGATTCAGTAGCTGCTTGGTATTCACACTTTTATTATCTGTCCTGGAGTCCAAAAATTACTTGGCTATCTACTCTGTATGCTTGAAACATGAGCAAGGATATATTATAAACAAGCCATTCATAACAAATTATAAAACTGTGAACTTACCACTCCTCTAAGGTATTACCACCTTCTCCTGTCACTATTTTTCACTACTTATTAAGGACTGGCAAAAGACCAGTTTATTAAGTTTCTAAAGGCTGTAAGCTGCTGACAGTTTGCTTGCCTTTCATCACATCACAAAGTTGACCTATTCAAAATATAAATATAATTAAACAATTTTAGAAAACTCATGTAAGATCAAAGACTTAGTGTTAAGAAAATAAATTTATCATGTGTCAATCTTTGTCAAATATCATTAACCCCAAAATAAGTGAATTCTAGAAAGAGAATTACAACCCATCACCAGATATGTCGCCACTAATTTATTACCTCAAGGTGTGTGAATTACTTGCAAGTGACATATTTGCTCTTTGAAATAAAATATATACATTTTCAGAGAGAAAGAAAGAAAGAAAAGAAGAAAATAGATATTGACATAACTAAGAAAAACCTGAACCAAAATAATACCTCATATTATGAAAACTATTCTTTAAACATTCTCAAGCTATTAATGTTGTAGAATCCAGCTTGACTTATAAGAAATCATTTATTATTTCACTTTTTATTAATATACTAATTAGTGGCTGCAAGTAAAACCGTATCCAGCTTGAGCTACATTTCATACATGTAATAAGCATCAGTATTTGAAAACTAACTTTGAAAATCCGATAGGAAAATTTCAACTACAGAAGCTGTGGTCATAGACTCCAAGTAAAAGAGGGTTTTCTTTCTCTCATTATAGCTTTTCACTGTGCTCTATACAAAGTAAAAAAACCAAAGAGATTTATCTGTCTAGCATATAGATGATACTGGACTTGAGAATCTTGTTTCAAAAATAAGCTAGGTAAAAGAAACAGCTTTCTATTGTACTGGTATTTTTTACATATGTAAAGTTATAAATTGTGCATGGAGAGCAAAATTCATTATAAATATCAAAGATAAGTTTGCAAACATTTTTCTCCTTGATAATTTACTTACCTTCAATTATAAGGAAGAGAATTAGTAGCTACTGCTCTAAATTTGGACATCATTCAGGTACTATTTATCCTCACAAAACTATTTAAACTACAGTTGAGAACGTTCTGAACACTGATTTAACCAGTGTAGCTCATCTCCATCTGTAGTCAAAGATTCAGAGAAGTAAGCACCACAAGCAAATAGCAGATGTATTCAGTAAGAAACTCTACATATGAATGTAACATATATAGGCCATGTATACAGTAAAAATCACCTCTCATTAACAATTTGCAGAGCTTTCTAGGTAAGGTAAAGACAAAGATAAAAACATGTTTTGTCCAGCCTGCTTCCACTGAGAATAATTGACCAGAACAATACCATATTTAGAAATATTCCAGTTGAAATCTTCTAGCAGTACATATGAGTTTTCTTTATAGATCAAAACTTTATGCTAGGTGCTGTCCTGAGTAAGATGTATCAGGTTTACATGGTAAAGTTTTAGTGGCGGGGAGGTACAGGGATGGCCTCTATAGCAGAAATCAGGAGCTGCCTCCAAGTCAGACAGTACCACTGCCTGAGCTGACTCTAAGACAGACCTGCTGCTGGCCAAAGCTGAACCAATCAGTGACATGGCAATGTGTCTGTGATAATGTATTTAGGAAGGGACCTCATTGGGTTAGAGCAGGGGAAGAACATGAAGAGGAAGGAGTGGTAGGGACACATTTTTATGACCTGACTGCAACCCCCATTCCCCTTCCCTCACACTGCTTTGGGAGAGAATGTAGAAAAGCTGGGAGTGAAGTTGAGCCTGGAAAGGAGAAGGTGATGGGGACAAAGTGGTTTTAGTTTTCTTTTTATTCCTCCATATCCTAGTGTATTGTTAACTGACAATAAATTAAATTAATTTCCTTAAATCTGTTTTGCCCATGATGGGAATCAAGAAGTGATGTCCCTGTCCTTATCTCAATCCATGAGCCTTTTGTCATATTTTCTATCCCTATTTTGTTGAGGAAGGGGAGGGACAGATTGGCTTGATGGGCACCTGGCAGTCAATTAAGCCCATCTTTATGTTGTATTTGTAATGGCACAGCTTGTACTAGTGCTTAATTAATAATAAACTTGTTAATGCTGACGTTCATGCTCACTGCTGAGGCTTTGATGAGACCTTTGCTCTTATGATTTGATGTCTGGGGAAAAAACATCTTTATTAGGCTACACAAAAAATATCTTTTATTAACATCTTTCACACTTTCATAGTGGTTTTGCATTAATTCAAAATTCTTATTATTAAGATACATTCTATATATATTATATATAGAACATTATATATAAGCAATATGCTTTTATTCATTAATGTAGCACTAGTTATTTATTTTATTTTATTTATTCCAATCCAATATGAAATAAATTTTCTGAAGTTTGATATTTGTTTGTCTGAATTTGATGTCTTGTCTTCCATCTAGGATACAAAAAACTGAATAAACACCAAAGACGTAAGCTCAGTGCCTAAAGAAATTTCAATTTGTTGAAAACTTCCTGACAAGATCTCCTCCAACAAATTCATTAGTATCAAAATGGTTCACGTGCATATTTTTCCAAGATGTTCAGTCTGTCCAAGATCTCCCTGGCAAGTGACTCTTTGAATGACCTAATATTTTAGATTGCTCAGTCCCTCATGCTACCACCTGCAGAAAAGTGGTAGGTTCTACTTGCACTTCTGTAAAGTGTGCCTGACCTGTAAAAAAATTCTGATTCTTGTTACCTCCATTGTCTGAGGAGTATGAAAGCCATGACCTACGGGTCATGGTAGAAAAAAAGTTCTCAGAGAGCAGGAGTCCACACAATTAATACACACAATACATGTGAAAACAGAGACCTTGAAACAGACTACACACCCATACTCTCATCCCAAGGAACAGCAAAACTTTGAGCTTTCAATGCTAAACCTATAACAAACTGTGCTGCTAAGCAACATAATGTCTTCTTTTTGTCACTAGCCTTCATCACATACCTAGACTTCTCCCTTACCTTGAAATGGGGACTTAGTTTCAAGTATAAATGATTGCAATGATCACATATAGATGTTATACACTTAGAGGAAATAACAGGAAAATCTATATTTGTAACGATGCACTACTCTGCATAGGACCTGCAATCAAAAATGCTATGCTGTTTTCTCTTTCCACCTTCTGCTATATCCCAGATTCACAGAATGATTGAGGTTGGAAGGCATGAGAGTTGTGAGACACTATGAGGTTGAGCAGAGGAGTTGTGGATGCTCCATTCTTGGAAGTGTTCAAGACCAGGTTGGATGGAGCTTTGAGCAACCTGATCTAGTGAAATGTGTCCCTGCCCACGGCATGTTGAAACTGGATGATACTTCATGACCCTTCCAATCCAAACCATTCTATGATTGTATTATTCTACGGTTGAACAGACTTGTTCAAGTTGGGCCACCTACAGCAGGTTGTCCAAGGCTGTGTCCAAACACCTTTTGAATATCTCCAAGGAAGGGGACACCATAGCCTCCTTGGACAACCTGTGCCATTGTTCAGTCACCTTTACAATGAAAAACATTTTCTGATGTTCAGACAGAATCTCCTGAGTTTCAGCTTATGCTTCCTGCATCTTGCACTGTCACTGGGCATCAGTGAAAAGAGAATGGCTCCATTGCCTTTGAATCTTCCCTTGAGGTACAGACATACATTGATAAGATCCCTCTGAGCCTTCTGTTCTCCAGAGTGAACAGTCCTAGCTTTCTCAACCTTTCCTTATACGAAAGATGTTCCAGTCTTTTAATCATCTTTGTGGTCCTTTGTTGAAATCTCTTCAGAATTTCCGTATCTCTCTCGTACAGGAGAGCCCAGAACTAGACCCAGCGCTCCAGATGTGTCTCTGCAGTGCTAAACAGAAAGGGAAGAATCACTTCCCTTGACCAACTGACAAGACTACTAATGCAGCCCAGGAAAAGCTCAGCCTTTCTCTTTCAAGAGAGCAGTGGTTAATGCTCAACTTAGTGTCTGCCAGGATCCCATATTTTATATGAGGTACATGTTTAAATTCTGGTGTTCAGATTATTGCCTAAGATAAATATTCTATTTTTCACCCCAAAAAATGCATCACATAGCTAACATAGAAGAAACCCCCAAATTAAAAGCTGGAGTTCAGAGCTAATTGATTTCACTTATCTAGAATTTCAGAAATCAAGTAGAATACAGTCTCCCTTTTCTATTCTGACTGTTTCTGTTAGACAAGAACTCAAATTAGATGCCTACATTCAAGTATTATAGAAAAAGTAAAAATACTGTAAGTGGAAAGGTACTTTTTAAAAGTCTGTAGTATATTGTATGTGCACTATTTGAAATGTTTTATGAATGTTCCATTTCATAATATTCTAGTTGCATAAGAGTTATGGATTAAAATTTTCTATTTTCATTTACTGTAACTTCTGAAATTTTTATTGTACAGTTTTCTGTTATTTGTCTTCACCTAGAGAAGAAATTTTTTGGAAAGAGACATCAACAAAAGTTCACGGTTCTTCTGTCTCTAAAGCAAACAATACATTTTCTTTTTCCACAACAAAAAAAATGAAGTAAAACCCTGCAAGCTCTAGAAATAAAGCAGCTGCAGGTAGGAAATTAAATTTGGTTTTGAAGTAGAAAACATTTGCAGATTCTGCTGAAAACTGATTCCACTGTTATGAGTCCTTGCCACAGTGCACTATGTTTGTGTGAGATTTTTCTATTTTGTGAAAGATTTTTCTCCTAAATTGTATTTTTTTCCCATTAAAAAAAAAAAAAAAAAAAAAAAACACAAAAAAAATGTATAGCCTGATACAAAACTTAGGATAATCAAAACAAATATACTATAAAAGGCGTAAAAATCCCTGCAAATACTTTAGTTCAGAAATACCATCACAATCTACCCCTGAGTATTTGTTAGTTACTTTGTAATTAATAATTAATAATTAATCCAACACATATGCTGAGATGTACTTTTTTGAGAAATAGAATGTTTCAGCAGTAACATGAGAAAGAATGTAATCAGCACTTAGAATCACTATAACATTGACCTTTTTATATGATATATACTACTGTGAAATAATTTAAAATATTTTATTATTATTATTATTATTGTTATTATTATTGAGTGTTTTTCAATCAGCTACATTGTACTGAAAACAAGTATAAGGCAGGATGAACAACTTCATGAAAATAAATTCAAAATATGCTATCCTGTTTTAACTTACAGAGACTAAGAAATCATTATTGCAAGAAGATGATATTTTCAGTGTGAAGGGTACAGAAATGTTTGTATTAAAAACTGCTGTTTAAATAGACCTTTTAAGCACTGTAATTGTAGCTGAAATCAATTGCTGCACCCATTTAACACTTTATAGTATGCAACTCACTTAAGATTGGAAGTACTTTTAAATTGTCCAGGACTTCTTAAAATGCCTAAAGTCAAGCTAAGAGGAAAAACAAGTTAAACTGTGTCAGCACATTAAACTTCCATTGGATGGTATTCCAGTGGATTTGCATCAAAACCAAAAATTACAACAATTTCTTAAGGCATCGGTCTTCAAATATCTTACCTTTCCATGCATCAAGCTGCTATGTGCAGCTAGGTTAGTACTTTCAGTGACCTCCTCTTTTCAAAGCTGTGGTGGGTTGACCCTGGACAGATGCCAGATACCCACTGAAGTGACTCTCTCACTCTCCCTCAGCATCTGGGCAGAGGAGAGGAAATAAAAAAAAGCAGCTAAGGATTCATGAGTTGAGATAACAGCTGGGAAGGTCACTTACTGATTACCTTCAGGGGAAAAACAGACTCAAAGTGGGGATAGTACTTAAATTTATTACTAACAGGATAAGAGCCAAAGAGTGAGAAATAAAAGTCTTAAAAACACCTTCCCCCCCACCACTCCTTCCTTCTATGTTTTGCCTCTTCCTCCCCAAGCAGTGCAGGAGAACGGGGAATGGGGGTTGCGGTCAGTTGTTGTTTCTGCCGCTGCTCAGAGAGAGTCCTTCCCTTGCTCCAGAGGAGTCCCTCCCACAGGAGACAGTCCTTCATGGATCTCTCTGGTGTGAGTTCATCCCTCAGGCAGCAGCTCTTCTCAAACTGCTGTTGCTTGGGTCACTCCTCCGTGAGGTGCAGTCCTTCACGAATGAGCTGTACCGATGTGCCTCCCCCACAGGGACCACAAGTCCTACCCTGGAAAAACCTGCTCCAGCATGGGCTTCCCTCTCCATGGGATGCAGGTCTCTGGCAGGACCCTGCTCCATCATGGGCCTCCCACAGAGTCACAGCCTCCTTCATGCATCCACCAGCTCCAGCATGGGCTCCTCCCTGGGCTGCAGGTGGGTCTCTGCACCCCAATGTCCCTCCATGGGCTGCAGGGACACAGCTGCCCCACCATGGTCTGCACCACGGGCTGCAGGGCCTCAGCTCCAGCTCCTGGAGCACCTCCTGCCCCTCCTTCTGCACTGACCTTGGTGGCTACATTGTTGTTCTCATGTTCTCACTCTGCTCTGCTGGAGTTTCTTGGCGCAACATTCTTCTGTTCTTAAATATGTTATCACAGAGGCGTTACTATTGCTCCTGATTATCTTGGCTTTGGCCAGAGGCAGGAAGCCCGTCCTGTATCTGAGTGGCATTGGCTCCATGGGACAGGGGAAGCTTCTAGCAGCTTCCAACAGAAGCCACCCCTGTAGCCCCTAGCTGGCACCAAAACCCAGCCACAGAAACCCACTACAAAAACTTAAAGTCAGTTGGTCACTAATTCTATAGTTGAATAAATAATATGATTTATTTATCATTTAGAAGACATACAGTTTTCTGTGTTTTCCTATTCCTTTCCAAAATAAACCATGCTGATATCTTTTCTTGAAATATTGGGGTTTGGGTTTTTTTGTTTGTTTGGGGTTTTTTTGCTATGTGGTTTTGCTGTGTTTTTTAAGAGATGAAAGACTGTTTTAAAACTTGTGGAAATACGTATCAGGCATCACTGTTACCTACAAATATTAGTAAAGACCGAAACTTTTTTCCTCCTTTATTTTCTTTAGATAAATTTTCTTAAAGTGATTTTTAAGTCTATAACTGTGCATCACCAAACTAGTATTATTATTTTGCTTTCTAAATATGAATATATTTTAATCTTCATTACATAAATATTTATTTTTTAAATTGTTCAATTACTAGTAGTTATTACTAGACATACCAAGATGACTTAGTATTTGGGAAATAAAAAACATGTTTTCTGGAGATGGAAAAATAATTGAAAGTTTCCAAAAGAAAAGAGAAATTAACTTTTTAAAAATCATGTTTTCCTAAAGGATTACTGAATTTCTTAGTGACATGCAAAGTGCACTGTACTGACCTTTTGAATTCTTGCTATATAGAATTATTAGTGTGTAAATGCACATACTCTGCTAGAAACAATACTGTCCTCTCCTAGCAGTTCTCCTATGCTACATAAACAACATTTGAAGCCTATCATTAAAATAGAATCTGGAAATAAGCACTGGAAATTGCTTTGTAGTTGATTAGATAAATATCACTTCAAGTTCTGGACAGCTCAATAATAACTCTAAAAATAGTTTAGGTCCAGAAATTATCTTCAGTTTTCTGTAATCCACCATCTAACAGTGAAATACTAAGGCTAAATTATCAGTCAATGACTAACAAAATTATTGTCACAAATGCTAAAATCACAGGGTTTTGAGAGGATTATAAATGGGTTTATTATGTTGTACTAGTGAGTAAACAGCATAATATTTATATTTTTTTACTTATGTATTTGGGAAAGAATAAGAGAAATATAAGAATAATTAGATTTTGTTCATTATTTTCTAGGTATTGAGAACAGCAAAGCAGAAATAATAGCGACAGAAGTGCATTAGTAAAAAACAGACTTTTTAGATATTACATTCTTAATACTTTATTTCATTAACTCAACAGACATTCATAATAACTAGAAAGGCATAAACAAATGGAAAATGGAAATAATAGACTTGAATCTAAAAAGTTAGTATTATCTCACTCTCCTGATTCAAACTAAAAATAACAAACTACGTGCAAGTGGAGTAAACAAGTCCAAGTAAATTAATTAAGTGCAATTGCAAAAGCACAAGTAGAATATTATATGACTTGGATATGTTTGAATTGTTTTTGCTTTGGACAGTTAACATTAATTGTGTTCAAAAATGTGTGTCTCCTCTACGCTATCACACAGAGAGGTACTTCTGTACATCAGGAACATAAATCTTACAAAATACTTGATACATGTACCAATGAGATAATTCAACCCATCATTTCTTCTTTTCCCCTTCTCAAGTGTACATGTTTACAATCTTATTTTTTTTTTAATGACTTATTTTCCCTCAAAACCCAAGGAAATTCCAAGAAATATACCAATGAATTTATATTAGACATTGGTATTTGAAAAGCTGTCAACTTTTCATCTCAGTCTATTTGCGTTTGGAATTATACTTCTCTGTAGCTTTAGGTGAAATATTCAATTTTTTTCTTATGTCTGTACATGGCATGAATAATTGTCAATGCTTCTTTCTGTTATATCACCAATGATACATTAAGTGGCTCATACCATATTTACACCTATTATAATGCAAAATTTTCCAGTAATATTACAGATAGTCTTTATACACATGGTATCTTTCTAAAATTAATTTTTTACTTTTCCCATGCAAACATATCTAGTTATGTGAGTTACAGACTTTCAGGCTTTACTGCTGATTTATGATCAGGGTAATGTAATGTTACAGGGCAATGTGATGTTACAGGTTTTGTGCAGTGGCATATTAGTTTTACACATATTAATCTATATTTTTTTCTAGAGTGCAAACTCTATAAAGCAACAACAAACTATGTAGAAGAATATAGTATGAATGATCTATGAATATAGGCAAATAAGGAACTGTCAACCATGCAATCATCAAGATAGGTGGTTAATTAGTATCTAAAAGAGTTAGTCCCAAGTAATTCAAGTTATCTGTCAGAAGACAGAGAAATACAAACCCGTATGTAAAAGACAGCTAAAATGTGGACACAAATAAAAAAAAAGACTGACAAATAAAGGTAACAGAAGAAATAAAATTCCATACTGATTTGTGAAGAAGCACAGTAGAATAACTTTTAACACATAACAATTTGAGTTAACAATCCTCTCAAAAACAGTTTCTGTATAAACAGTTTTGAAATTGTCAAATATTATGGTGTTAAGCTTAAGACCTTTCAAGAGAAACAAAAGTGGCAATTGAAAATTAAGAGACATTTAAAACTAGACAAACTGGAAAGTTACTGCAAGTCTCTAGAGATGAGTGGAAAGTGATTTCTTTGGTATTCATCCTCTTCCCACTTCCTAACAAATTTGGTTTTAAATTAAAAGAGATGGGTAAAGAGGCAGATTTTAATTTCTGAATAAAAAGTGAAGAAATTATCTATGGTGCTTTGGGTTCTTCATCAAAATAATAATATTTAAAGAGTGTAAGGCTTGCCATATAAGATGTTTTATTTTTAAAGCTGCGGTAAGTATAGAAACTGTATATAGACCACGGATGAACATGCATAGAGCAAGCCACAGGAACTGACAGAAAACATGGATATGTTGTTAACTTACAGCATAACTGTCAGCATAACTACGCAAACTCTGTCAAGAAACTGTAGGGAGACCTTAACATATCACCCTAGTTCATTGTTCGTGTCTGTACTATTAAATTAAAAACGGTCAGGTTTCTACTCTCAGTGCTTAATGTTGCTCTCCTTAAAAAGACAGTTCATTTCTACATTTACATAGAACACAGGTATGGGACACCTATGACTGTATATAGTGATCCGCAAAGTCTAATATTATTTTTTCAATATTTTACTAATTTCAAAAATAAATTTTTTCCTAGTAATTTGAGTTCTTATTCTCACTTCTTAATTACTTAGGAAAGAAATGAAAATCTGGGTCTCTGATATCCCAGAGAGGAGTCCTAATTGAAGATCTTCAGGCTATAAGGCAGCTGTTCCCAGTGAGTTATTTGGTTACAGTTTAAGCCAGTGTGCAAATTCCATTAATAACTTTCATTATTATTAGGAACTTTTCTCAAATAAATAATCTGGGCTTTCTTTAACCATTTAAATGAGCCCAGTTGTCATCATGTTTCTTTTTCAGTTCAGTCTCTTCTTTTTATTCTTCCCAAGGAAAATGCTTACAGCAGCTTATCCTAGAGGGGTGCAAAACTTTTTGTCCAGATGGACCTTCACTTTGACTGGACCTGACTTTATACCTTTTCAGGATTGCCTACAAGATGGTAAAGATTAAGAAAAATAGTAATTTCTTCGTTTTACTATAGTTGTGAACTCTTGCTATCCATTTTGTAGATTGCCTAAACTGTTGTATCTCACTTCTATAGGTGAAGTTTTGGCTCAGGGGAGCCTAGACCAAGCTGTGTGGAAATGCTTGATGCACTCCTCAAAAAAAAATTAAAAAAGTAAAAAAAAAAAAATAAATTACTCTAATCTTCTTATTTGAATTACGTGGATAGGTAACCCCACTGACCTAGCTTTCCACAATCTTGAAAGGGCACACATTTTTAAGTGTGAACTGTCATTTGTGGTGTTTTAAATCTCTTTGAGCGGACCATTCAATAAAGCAGAATCCTATTGCAGCATTCTTCATCTGCTTTGCAAACTTGTATAATGGAAGATCTCAAACTAACTGTATAAAAAAGGTATTATTTTATAAAATGCCATATAATCCTAAATATTGTATGATTGCACCTGCTGTAGCATATCAATAAAGAAAAAAAGTGCTATTGAGAGTCTGACTTGCATGACCTTTCAGCTTTTTCTTAGTGTTTTGTTTGTTTGTTCATTTGTTTTTGTGGGGTTTTTTTTTGAAAGTATTTTGTGTTAATTTATTTTTTCTTAAATTTTTTCTCTATCTCTGATGAGGCCCCTTGCCTAGAATGTCCATTTGTTGCTAGACTGCATTTGGTGTGCTCTGGGAGCACATTTTCCACTTTAGTTTCACTCAAGAGGAATGCAGTTCATGCACTCAGGCTGTTTGGTTCTCAGCATCAAACCACAATAAGTAGAGATAATTAGAAAGATTGTTTCAAAAACACATTTCTGACCAAAACTAAAATACTAATATAGAAAAACTCTGAGTTCTTTCAGTACCAGTTCAGCTTTATAGTTACTTTAAAGTTGTAGTGAAATTCCTGAAAACTGTTATAAATGAGTACATATACTTTGAATTTAATCTCAGAGGTCTGGATGCGAGAAGTTGTGAGGTACCAGGCATCCGGCTTACTTAGATGCTTGAAGGAACACAGAATCATTAATCTAAATACTGACTGTTGGAGGGGGAAAAAAGTGCTAGTGTCTAATCAGACATGCTACAGCAACCAAGGCATAATGTCTAATCCAACTGTTGCATTGTAACTCCAGCTAGCAGCCAAGGACCACACAGCCACTCTCTCACTCTCCTACCAGCAAGACTGGGGAGATATTTGGAAGGGTAAAAGCCAGAAAACTCATGGGTTGAGAAGAAGATAGTTTAATATGGAAAGTAAAAGCCCCACACACAAGCAAAATAAAACAAGGAATTAATTCAGTGATCACCATGGGAAGGTGTTCAACCATCTGCAGGAGACCTGGGCCCTATCACTTGTGATGGTTACTCAGGAAGATAAACTCCATGACTCCAAATATCCTCCCACTTCCTCCTCTTTCCACTTGCTTTATATGCTCAGCATGATGGCATATGGTTTGGAATATCCCTTTGATTAGATTAAGTCACCTATCCCCCCTGTGTCTCCTCCCAGTTTCCCATGCACCACCAATCTCACCAGAGGAGCAGAAAGCCAAAAGCAGAAAGCCTTGGCTCTGTGTAAATACTGCTACGCAATAATAAAAATCTCTCTATGTTGCCATGCCTGTGTTCAGAATAATCCAAAACACAGCCCTATGCCAGACAATGTAAAGAAAATTAACTGCTCCAGCCAAAACCAGCAATATAGCTTAACCTTGTAGTAGTGAGTTTGGAGTAACTTCATTCTGCATTACTGTGAAGGTATGAAATATAGCTGAAAGAGGGGTAAGGAAAAAATTAACAAGATAAAATAATAAACAGTTTTATTATCCAAAGTTCTCAATTTCAAATTTCGTTTTTAAATCATGAACAGTTGTATTGTATCTTAAATTTGTCCTGTACCAATGTATATTTTATCTACTTCCATTTTAATCTCACGGTATTCCATAAGCATTTCCCCCCATTTGCCCAATGCTCCATCACTTTAGACTAGATATCATTTATTTATAAAACTAGAAAATCATGTCCTAAGGCAATGCACTACAGGAACCTTTCATGTTTAAATGACGGCTATTGAAGGAACAAGACATGCTACAAAAATAATGCTAGTTAATAAGAGTTTCCATTAGAAGAATGCATTAAACTGATGCATTACCAAACCTCTTTGATGTTCTGTATAATTTATCAACAATATTTAGAATATGAAAGTATTATTCAGAATGATTGGTTTATTAAATCTGCTTAACATGTTTCATATAAAGTTAAAAATAATAATTATAGCTTTTTAAAAATTTTGTATTTCATTATGCCAAAGAAAATATATTTCTTTTAAGTTAACCTGTGTGTCAGTGTTTATTCTATTGACTGACTTCCTAGCAGAAAAAAGAATATGCTTTTCCAAAGCAGGATTAATAAAAAACAAACATATTTCAAGTCTATCAGAAAGTGAATGACTTAGCAAGTGAACATGAAATAATATATAATTAAGGACTGAAGTATTCCAAGACAAGGAAACTGCAATTTTTTAAAAGCATTGGTGATTTCAAGTCCTAATTACCTCTTGGTCTCAGTGCTTACTTTAATCACTCTTTCAATTTAAAATTTTTCCTTCCTTCTTCACATTCTTGTGTTCCTACACTAGCATTAACATT
The DNA here is from genome assembly GCF_003031625.1 of Empidonax traillii. NCBI lineage: Eukaryota > Metazoa > Chordata > Aves > Passeriformes > Tyrannidae > Empidonax > Empidonax traillii. The sequence continues at coordinate 615,313 of NW_020955409.1, forward strand.
CACAGTGTCTCAACAGCTGATTCAGTTAGATAAATTAATTCAGTTGTTTCAAGGAAAGCTTTGAAATAATATATTAGGCATTATGTTACCTTTACATTTTACCACAGAGCTTGGTTGCATAATGGTAGACTGTTGTTCTGGACCAGCAATTTTAAAAGATGAACCTAAGGGTTAATGCTAAAGACATACTAGTAATGGTACAGACACAGTGACAAGGAAAGACTAAAGAACAGCTTCATCTGCCCAAAACATAGAATAAGGACTTATTCTGCAGGAGTCAATAATAAACCACATATTTGGTGTCCTTTTCTCTCCTAGACAGTTAAAGAGGGTTGGGGTTTTTTTTAGCAACAACCCTGCCATTTCCATTATCCTCCCCTCAGCTGCATTGCTAGGACATCAAATGAGACCCCAAATGTGGAGCATTTATGAACAGAGCTAATGCTTCTGGCTTGTAGTCTGGTGCAATAAAACTGTTACCATGAACCGAAAATCTCAGAAACTTGTGACAGTATTTTCCAAATCTCTATTTTTTTTCTTATTTCAAAGTACTTTCTGCTTGACTGAGATAAAATGAAATTTATCATGTAATAACTATCTACTCTTTTTGAATCATTACATTTTTGTTTGATAAAGAGAAGTCAACAGTAACATTTTCCAAACTACAGTCTCATGAAAGAGCAAGGCTAGTAACTTCAGAAATCCTAGGACTAATTTTTGTGAGAGATTCTGTGTGTCTATATGCAAAACAGTTCATGACTGAGTAGCTGGAAATACTGGGATGACAGTTGGCCAGTTCACCTGCTTATGTTATTAGAGAGACTGAAATGGATGTCCACAAGAAACATTATGATTTTTTCTTTTACAATTTAAATGTATGATTATTCTTCTTCTGCTTTAGTAAATGGATTTTTTCCCCTCAAAGAAAACTCTTCTGAAGTCTTTCAAGGTCTTCAGATTTTTTTTTTTATTTGCTTTTAATTAATAGAATTTAAAAGCAAGATGGTTCTCTATAGTCAGAAATCAAAAGATATTTGATTGCAAATGCTTAGTAGTAGAAAAAGTATACTTTTTTGTTTAAGTCCTAATGTCATCCATAAAGAATTTATTAAACAAATAAACAAAAAATCTCTCCAGGAATAATAGATACTAGGATTCTCTCTGGTATATCAAGCACAAATGGGATGGGGTGAAGATGAAGGAGTATTGAAATAATAAACCTTTCTAGATAGCAGGAAAATACCCACAGGTATGATTTCCTTACAGTTGCCTGTCAAAATACCATAATACTTGAAACTAAAATATCAGTGTCCCCAGTTATGAAACTATATTGAGTACAACCCTGGAGATTTTCTGTGACTTTAATGATATGACCAAACTAAAACTAGCCTGTAAATAGCCACAAATAAAATTGCCCATGCTGCCAATTTTACATGAGGTAATCAATACAGATGCTGAGATGTCTAAAAAATGTGAGGAACTTATCTGTCTCCTAAATTGGAACCAACACAGTGGAACTCTATATGGCAACACTCCAAAACTGATACCAGCTTTCTCCCATGCTTCAGAGCAGACTGGTTTTTTTTCCCCCTTCTGCATCACACTTTTCAAAGTGATATTGCTTTCCAATATTCAGTGACCTTGCCACAGACAAGACACCATATTTAAAGTTTAAAATGTATTTTAAAATGTACAGCTCAGAAAGATTATATTTGGAGGAAGAAACCTATCACAGTTTAATTTCTGAAGAGGACCTCAGGAAAAACATTTCTGAAGGGTGTGGCTGCATACCTAACACAAGAATCTAAAGGAGAAAACTGAGTACAGGAGAAGCTGTATCAGGTATCTGAGCTGTTCACATAATCTGCGTGTTTGGAATAGCCAAATTCTCTAAGGTGTGTCTAAATTTTATTTTAAATCGAAAAAAACCCTAATTATTAAAGACTTTAAAATCTTTCACCAGATTCTTAGGCTCTTTCCACTAAATCTCATTTGATAAAAACTCCAAGTAAACAGCTGTGTGCTCTCAAGACTGTTGACAAGCATTCTTGGTACAGTTTTTGAGATTCCAAGCAGAAGCAACAAAGAATTTAACAGAAATCATAATTCAAAATCCAGCAAGTGATATCTACACAAACTCAGCGTTATCCACCATCTTAGTTTTGTCCCTGGAATCACTGATTTCTTAAGCTGTTTTAAAATATAACAACCTTAATAGAACGGAGCTGAAAATTAAGATGTCTTGGTGCCAGTACATTATTTTTAATAGGTACAATGAAACAGCTTCTTTGGTTGGTGCCACCACAACAGAAGGATGGAGTAATTTCCATTACTACATTGCAAATTCTTAATGGAAAAGAGAAAGCTTTTTTTAATGATTAAAACTCCTTCAGCGGTGACAAGTAATTCAATGCCTACCTTGGCAACCTCATGGGGCCCTCTTATTAATTTAAACTGCACGCTTTCTTGGCAAAGGAAACATTACTACTGATTTCTACCATTTGCAACAAAGACCGCTTTTCATGGACCCTAAATCTGGGAATTCGCTGGTACAATCTGGTATCAAGCCCACAGCATGCAAATGTACAGTGTGTGGAACACTGGAGAATCAGTCTTGGGTGGCCCGAGTTGAAGGGACTTCAAAACAACATCCAGTGTGCGTCAGCTCTTTCACACTTCAAGGTAACTATCCATTCATAAAACCAAACTGGTATTTTTTGTCAGTAAGCCTCTTTACCTGATTTGTAGGTACATTCAAGGTAACTAGGTGCACTTTCAGGTGTCTGAATAATGCCAACCATACCTGTTGAAAAATACAACATTCATCTCAAAAAAATAATGAACATTTATTTATTTTCCACACCTTATATAGAGTACATATTTTTTTTTTTTAAAGAATGAATCCTGATCTCAGTACCAAAAAAAAAAGAGAAAAGTAACACAGATTTCCACAGAGTACACAGGCGTGTGGGCAGGAAAATTCATCATATAAGGTGTCTGAGCAAACCCAGGGGGAATTAATGATCTGCTCTATTCAAGAACATCTAAAAAACAATGCCATCTGGCATTAAGTAGAATTCAGGCCAAGAGCTGGCAGCAAAATAGGTTTGACAACCTTGACATAAAAACTACTTACTCTCAGTGCCAATTATGGTCTCTTTGCCAGTTCAAAAGCATATCTTTCCAGGAATGGCATTTAGCCCCTACTGGCATCTGAAACAGCACACAATCTTTGTACCAGAGATTAAAGTAAAAACACTTATGGAAAGCATCAAACAGAAATAACAGTATAATCTGGATAAACACACCAAATACTAAATCGCTGTTCATTATGTTTAGAACTAATAAGAAGTGACATCAAATAGGAAAAAAGAAACAGTGTACATTGCTATAGCTGGGAACTTTGAAATATAGTTTGCTTCACTTATTCCAATAATTTTGTAAGTCAAAATAGTTTCAAAATTTTTTGAAAGGATCCTAGTTGGTCATTGCTTTCCCTACAGAAATGGAACTTCATCAGCTACCTATACCTTACCAAATGCATTTTCCTGGGTTAGTGACAAATAGATAAAACTTGAGACTAAATTTTTTCACAGTATTGTCTTCACTTTGAAAACAAACAAAGTTTTCATGTACTATTTCACAGATATCTCAGACTTAATGCAAAAACATGGCCTTAATTTATCTGTTATCAAATCCTAAAACTTCTGTGGGCAGCCAAAACTGATAGGCATGGTTTCTCTTCCTTAAAGTGAAAGAACTCAGTTTCACTAGGTGGCACTTAAAAATGGTTGTGCCATCATAAGACAAGAGTGAATTTAAGAAGTAATAGTAGGATTTCTGGGAAATAACTATGATCACCTTCCAGTTTAACAAATCCTTCTTAATCTAAAAAGAAATCCATTCTTATTTTTAAAATTCTCAGATATAACAACATTAAGGGTTAAAATTCTGAGAAGTACCATGACAATTCTCAAGCAATGGTTGTCCATTTCTAAAATAATAAAACAATTGTGTAAGACTTACTTGTTTGACTGGTCTAAAACCATATAGTGTGTTACTGAAGGTGCTATATTATAATCTACACTGCAACAGTGTGTGAAAAATTTTATTGTGTAATTTGAAGTAATCACAGATATTGACAGATGAATTCTTGATGCTCAGTTATTTTTCTTTCATTGTTACAAAAATTTACAATAACTTCCTGCTGAGAAATCTAAAAATATATGTTGCATATTTGAAGGAAAAAGTATTGTATTTGAATTTTAATTTCTATAGAACATACATCTCTTAAGAAAAAAATACTTTCTTTAAATGAGCATAAGTCAGCCATTATTAATAAATATGGAAAACTAATCCTCTTAAAATCTGAGCATTAAAAAATTCTAATGGTATTTGTACTATATTCCCTATATAATGTAACTTGTTTCCCTGTTGTTTCACATTCTCTGGTTCTAGACTTTTAGAAGTGTATCATCATTAACTCTTTCAGAACAAAAGAAGGAAAGAATAAGGGAATTGCAGTGTGTCTATGCTTAAATAAACTATTAAAGAGTAGAAATAAACTTTCTTCATCTACATGTATTGCTGTAAAGAGCTTCTCATATGTATTTTATAATTCATAAGACTAAAATCAGTTCAGGTAAAAATATACAGTTTAAAAAAGGAGTCAGAAATAAAAAAATAAAGGAGAACACAAAATCTAAACTGACTTGTGACCTTTAATCTGACTTACAGATCTGAAATGAATTAAAAATATGACAGTAGCTTATTAGGATTTTACTTTAGGTCCTTCAATATCACTGAATCAGCAAACTAAAAATTTTAAGCCAAAAAGAGGACATAACTCATATATTTTAACATAGATTTGAAAATGGGCATGTGTAATTATCTATGTTCCACAGATGACATATTTAGTAACATATCAGTGAATATGACTTTTCAGTTGCTTGTCAGACACAGCATTTAAAGAAGTAAATAACAATGCTGTTACTCAGAATATTATGTTTCCTAGTGTCCTATTATTTCATGTAGTACTAGGAAAAAAAAGATGTTTAAAAAAAATGGAATCAATAAATAAAAATTCAAACAAACATTTATTTGGTATGTAGGAATTAAGAGAAAAATCAGCAAAGCACATGAGTTGATGGAATTTATTGACATTTTATAACTATCTATTCATATAGCACATTGTTTAGGTGTTTTGTGTTGGCTCATAATGAATCTTATCCAGTTCCCAAAAATTACGGATATTTTAATGAGAAATTGACCTTAATCAATGTCAGCAAGTAAAACGCAAATGCATCTTCCCCAAAAATTAGGGAGAATTTTTGAAAAAAAAAAAAAAAAAAAAACGAAATCAACTAAAATGTAAATTAAATATGCCTACATAAATGTTAGTGATGCTTAAACATTTCACAGTTCTATTCTACTTTATGGATTGGGTGCTCAACCAGGTCATCTTTTACATACCAAAATCACAGAACACCTTTGATACAATATATCCCTTCCAAAAAAGAACCAAAAAAACTAGAAGTATTTCAATCAGGTTAAGTACCCTAAAGAAAGCACAAGATGCAAAATGTACTAATAAAAAATGTCTGACTTAGTTAAACTTTTTTCATAGTAAATTTGAAAGCATAAATATGCATATTTATAAAAATATTCAATTTGTCTAAAAAACATGTATAGTAGTTTGCATTTTCATGTTTTTATATTTAAATTCTCACATTTAAATAAGATGCAAAATCCTAGCACTACTACAAAACAGCAAATGTATTAGATCAATGTTGTGCATAATTTATGAGTAGCTCATTCTAATTCTATTAGAATACGATCCAATTAATATTTTCGAATCATTAAAAAAGTGTGTCAATAAGTAAAATTTTTAGTTACTTTAATTCCCAAAACCTTGTTTTATTCCAAACATTGCATTGGGAATAACATCTATAAAAAACAAGAACTGCCGTCGCTCTATGATAACCAAGATGAACAAACATATATACCACAAAATGTTTGATTTTGAGGGGTTTATTTATTTCCACAAGCCAGATGAAATTGCATGCTATTTTACTCTTACTCAGCAATGACTTACATGGAGACATTTTTCAGAGACCCAAGTGGCACTCTTGCTTAACAAAAAGTGATGCCATGCTATTAAAGAGAACTTCAATCACAAAATCTTGTCTATAATAAACCATTGGTATAGTTGCGGTGTGTATACCAATTCGTTACTGATATAAAAAGGTAAAGAAAAATCAAAATATGAAAAAGAATATTTAGGGCAAATTTTCTTCTGAAGGAGAAAAACAAACCCAGTCATATTTACCACATAGAAAGCTTAGTCAAAGTGTAAGAGAAACATTCCCAAATCTTGATAATCTCAATAAAAGTCTTTTTGTCCTGTTTGAATTAGGATTTCACAGTCTTCTGAGTTGGAAGGGACCCATAAGGATCATCAAGTTCAACTCTTAAGTTTGATGTGTGTTCAGGGACATATGAAAGGGTGGGAAGAAGAAAATGAAAATGAAGTTTTTTCTTCTTTATCTTCTTAAAATAATTCTCTATGCACAGTCAAGATTTTTATCCTTTGAAGGGACAGCAAAAATAGCAAGATTATATCTTAAAACAGTTTGGGTCAAAACCTGAACATATTTTGGGATGTGAAAACCAGCACTAGTTTATCACAGAGCTTTTCTAAGAGCAATTGGATGACTGTATAGTAGGCAGTAGTGATTTATATAATTGAAGTAGATCCTATCATGTTCAATATCTGGCATCAGATAAATTATTTCATTCTTAAAAGAAAATGTTTAAAATAACCAAACTTAGCAATTATTGTAATCATATAAATGTTCAGAAATGGAGAGGGGAAAATCAGTGACAAAGTGAGATATACACATTTCACTGTTTGCATTTCTAGTATCTCTGAAAACAATTTGACCTTCCTCACCAAAGACTCTCCTAGGTAGCTGGCACATGAGACCTTCCTTTGATAAAATCTGTGAGAAATAATTGAAAGCATTTCCCATCTGATGCTTGGGACTATTTTTAAATATTCAGTAGTAAATATTCACGTGTCACAGCTAAGCAGCTCATTAGTATTGAAAGAAAGCAGCACAGAAACAAGTTACATACAGCCTTCATCACAGAGTAGTTGTCCAACTCACAGTTCCAATCTCATCTCCAACTGTTCTATTTCCTTTTAGGAACTGTAGAAAATACTTCTCCTAAAAGAAATAGAAAATACTTGACAAAAGACAATACAGATTGAGCTTCTGATCAATATATAATCACTTGGCTTGGGTAAGATTTTTTCCTCAACAGTATTTATTCCCCTATTTTACTTCCTTCCTGCCCCCCTTCCCCCTCCTTTGACTGGATGTATTCCTCAACTGAACTTATTCAAAGGAAGACTGATTATTTCATAAATATTTAAATTGGTTTAAAGCTGTAGCCTTGTGGCTGAGGGTGGTTTGCTAGGAAACTCAGAACAATGTTATTTTTAATTGGTTTAGATTTCCATTTTTTCTACTAATAAATAGTATTAATTTATTGAGCTATCATTGATTTTCTGAAAATGAGAAAATTTAATTTTATTTCAAATATAAAAGTAAGATACTTAGAATAAATAACTTGTGCAAAAAATCAGCAATTAAAATAGAATATATTGACTGATCCCATATACAGTATAGATTTGTACATGAGTAAGAACACAAATCTATGGTTTATAAAATACTTTTGTTAAGGATCATTCATTAGTATATTTTATGAACATTAAATGCAAAGTTTAGTGAAAAGAGTGCAATGTAAATGTCATGCATGTGAGATATTAAGAAAAAGAACAATGACTCACTTCAGTTTATTGTGAGAAACTGACCTGCAACTTATTAAATTCAGGGGATTGTAGGCTTATGCTTCGGGCACGGAATGCTGAAATGCCATATCAATATCATGTTTTTACCAAAAATAACTACACCAAGTAGAGTCCGCCTACTCTCTTCATATGTAGCACAAAATTAACATTTACAGTCATTAGGATACACACATTTATATAAAACCAGTTGCTACTTATTTGTTCTCCTTTAAACCAGGTATCAAAGGACAAAGGAAAAACACTTATTAAAGCTGCAAGTTACTAAAGATGTGGAAAGGAGAGGCAGCTGTGATGGGCTTCTATACAGACAAAAAAGTTCTGCTGATACTTTGGAAAAAACAGAATCTTCAAAATTTCTATATAAAGCCACATCTTACATAATTTATGTTTGTTTCACTTGAAATCCTTCACCACAGTTGCAGGTGGAAATGATAGTTCTGTTGCAAAATTGCACAGCAACAGGACAAAAGCAAATGGCCTCAAGCTGCACCAGGGGAGGTTCAAGTTGGGCATTATGAAGAGTTTCATGACTAACAGTGTTGTCAAGCATTGGAATGGGCTGCTTAGGGAAGAGGTGGTGTTACCACCCTTGGTAGTGTTCAGGAAATGACTGTATGGGGTACTCAGTGCTATGGTTTAGTTAACATGGTCGTGTTTAGCCAAAGGTGAACCTCTAATAATCTTAGAGGTTTTTCCAATTTTGATTATTCTATGAATCTATGGTTATGTGACCATAAGCAGAAACTTATACTACACTTTCAATATACAACCAATGTTCTGAAGCCTGGAGTCTACATTTTGCTGAGGTCCAACCTCTTAGACCTTCACTCAGAATATTTGCTTGATTTTTCATTCTCATATTCCTGTGTTTTATGGTAGGGGAAAAAAAGTGGCTTCAATGGAAAAGAGCTTAAAAATTTACTGGAAAAGGAAGATAAATTGTATAGTAGATAATAAATCCAGCTTTTTGCTGGATGCATAATTGATACCTTCACCCTGGGAGTCCCTCCAGACCTTAAGAGTTATATCAGATGTTTCCAGGCGGTAGTGATCTGCAAGCTGTGATAACCAAAACCAATTAAATGTTCATCACTGCCATGAGATGGGCAATGGACAGATGAATATATTAAATGACATATCAGCCTCCTCTTGAAGGACGTGGGATCTCACAAGCAGTCAGCAATAAAAACTGTATCTTGCTGAGTATTTATACTTGCTGTTGTAGTACAGAAAGGTTCTGATAGACCTCTGAGCCACAGGACCAGTCTACTCTGATGCAGACACTCCCTTCTTCCAGGGAGCCCTTTCTTTCTTTGGTTACTAGAAGGTTCAACTCCATAGGAACTAAGGAAGTTCCTGCTACTCCTTAGCTGTGTTAAAATTTTGGGAAAAAAAAAAAAGTCTTTGTGAGTAAAAAGGACAATTAGGAATCCTAAAAATAACATTAGTATCACACTTCAAAGAAATAAATAGTACGATGAAAAGACTACTATGTATCCAACTTAGAAGGAAATGAGTTTGTAATATGTCAAGTGATACCAAAAGTTTATATTTACAAATTTCAGAAGGACTAGTCAATTAGACAAATTTATACAGAATATAACTATTATGGTCTGAAAAAGATTAAAATAATACTTGTTATTGAAATGTAAAATACTTCTATGGGTCATGCTGGAAAAAACCACCTTATATCCAACAGAATTCCCTAGAGATTAGAAGTTCATTTTTTTTTTTTTAGGATACTATAAAACAATTTATTTAGAAAGAAGCCAGACAAGACCTTTCTGGCCTGCTCATCCTACTAGGCATGTTGTTCCAAAGTTTAACCCAAAATTTAACAAAGTTTATTGTGACATTTGAAAAAAAAAAAAAAAGGCATTTGGCTGTGGGAATATCTCTCTGTTTAATAATTTCCAAGTTAGAAACACAGAAATATATCAAGGACTAGAAAAAGTAACTGTGGATATAGACTGATGAAGAAAAAAAAGCAAATCCTGATAATTTTTTGACTCAAATTAGTGGCCTTCAGGAGAATATCATTGCACCATAACTGATAGACGCTAGTTATAATGGGCAACTCTGTCAGAATGTCATCCTATTTTTTCTATTACAACAGAGAAAGAAATAGAGATCTGAAAGAGATATCTACACTAGCCATAAACCATGGAACAAACATAGTGGGAGGAGCATGGATAAGCCTTCTCTTTTCACTCCTTCTCATCCTCATTCTTTATTTTGGGATTCAGCTTGAAATTTCACTTGAAATTCTGCAGATCAGACGATAATTCAAGATCTGAGAGCAAGAAATATTACACACTTTTAAGCAGCTTTTAGCCCTACAATTTCAAAATACATTTTCGAATAGTAAGCAGACACTGGGATCAAGGTATATGAGTACATAACCTGTGGTTCCTTCTTTTCATCATTATTTTAACTCATAGGTTCAATCAACTGAAGTTTAGGAGTGAGCACATCTGATAATGGCCCCTCCTTCCAATACACACAATGCTTCCTAAATGAGTACTAACACAAATACTTTTTAAAACAGTACAGTCAACTGTAACACATAACTTGCCTTAAAAATAGGGAGAAATTACCCTAAAGAATCATTTTGTTCTCATGTATTTTAACTGAACTATCAGGATAGTGAGCATGGAGGTAAGATTAAAACTGAACACTACTGTTGTACTTCAGTGAAATAGCTTATTAATGAACTAGTAACAGAACACGTAGATATTTAAGACAAATATATTTTTACAAGGTAGTGAAGCAAAACCTCTGTAATATGTATCTTGCTCATACCATCCAAGAAGTATTTTCCTATTAATTTCTCATTATGAATGTTCCATTTATACAGCTATTTCCATTAACAGACTGTTTTATACTTGCACCATCAGTAGATGAGAAATATTTATGTTCAGATAGAAGCTACCAAATTTAGAATATGTATTCTACACATAATGTAAATATTTAAGATGACAGTCTTTTTGTATCCAATAGGCACTTCAGAAAGTTTTATTCATAGAATCTAAGAATCTGATTCAAAGGTACATGAAGCCAGTTGCAAGACTATATTTTGCATCTTATAACATGTTGCACCCCTGTGACTATGTGAAAAACATTGAGCAGATGTCATTGGATGAAGTGTGAAAACTCATCAAAGGCTACAATGAAAACAGTTATCCCTTAATAGAATAACATAAGCACCTTCTAATGAAATTTCTAATGCGTTTATAGATAAATTCCCCTCTTTAAAACCAAGTTAGTACTTGCTTCTTGTTTTTTGGGGTGTTTCTTCTCTTCCTCACCCTTTCAATCTAAACAAAATGGTGGCAATATTTCCTCTTGGAATCCTAAAAAATAATTCCCATATGAGAGCCATCTGTTAAGACACTACTCCCATGCCAGGAATCTTTTGGTTCTACTACTAATTCCCCAGATTTCTTTCAGGGGACCATAGAGCACTTTTCTCCAAGTTGAAGCTGTAAGCTTTCTGGGTTTTACCCATGTGAAAGGAGAACACACATAAGCCAAAGAGATAAAACAGCACATATAGTCAAATACTTCATGTCTTACCAGTAAAGCACGGAAAGATATTCCTCAATACAGAAATGGAGTCACCCTCTGAATAAAACCCCACAATCTAGCTCTTGCTTTTCTTTAAAATTTATATTGGTTACTTCTATGGGCTTAAACCTTGTCTTCTCTGTTCTTTATTAGTTTTACTACCAAGTTGCTACAAAATCCAGCTCCCCTTCTTGCTCTGTTCATCTCTTCTCATGCTGAAATCAAGCATCAAGAAAAATGGTCTCCTGCTCTTTATAACTTCCAGCTTCCTTTGCCAGGAACCTCCCATATCTGATTTAACAGCTGATCACAAGACTGTGCTAATTAGCTTTACAGCAAAAATGTTTCTTTTAACAAACTGCTTGTTTCCTGAGTGTTTGCATTTGATAAAAGAAAACTTTAAGTTAATGCTTACTATTTAGCAGGTCTATGAATTTTTATTCACCTTAAAGATATTAGTGGTAGGTAAAGACCATTTATTCTCAAATTTTAGTTTGATATAGTCTTGCATAGACTTCAAAATATCAATCAGAACCTCAAGAGTTTATGAACCATTTAATTTTTCTTATATAATTGCATTCTAGTATTTTTATGTTTTTTTTAAGTTAATGAAAGTAACTTTTCAGTTAAGGAAAGTTCAAAACAGAAGAAAAAATATTAATAAAATGAATGTTTCTATCTAGTCTTGTAAAACATTGATTAACTTATTTTTCCATATGATGAAAAATATGTATTTTATTTAAAATCCTACTGAAACCCAGTGCAAAATGAATTTCATTTCAATGAAGATCCTCTTTTGTTTGGAAAACGTTGACTAGTAGTTGTCTTGAAAAATTAAAAAATAATAAACATTCTGTCAGGAAAAATAATAAACATTCTGTCACTTTACCTGTCACTAATATCTTACCACATTCTTTTCAAATTTTATTCTCTGGTTATATTTTCAGATCTTTTAACCATTAGACTTCAGTAGATGTTTCAGTCAATGAAATTATATATTATCTGCTTATGATCTTATTTTTAGATTAAGATCTTAAAAATACATCGACATCTTAAAAAGACAGCACCACAATCCAAAAATTCTAAACATGCTTAAGTTATATAATAATTATAATAATTATTATAATTTTACTTGCATTCCCCCTTTGCAGTGATAATGTTGAATACTTTTCAAATATTAATGTATAAAATTCTTTTATTCTGCAAAATAAGTTTGTTTAGTTATCTGTTCCTCTCCTGGAAGATCTTGAAACTCAACTAGCAGCTTGGTCAAAGGATTTTATGACCTTTGATAGTTTAGAAAAGTGTTAAACTAACAAAAACTAATATGAACAGCTGGCATGTTGTGATATCTATTGGATTCCAAACACTGTGGCCCAGTCTATATTTTCTCTCATTCTATGTACACTATATAGTCTTGTTGAATATTAAATATATAAATCATCTCACTTTCTGAACCAGTAAAATAAAACATTGTTAGAGTCCTGGGATTCCAGATGCTATTCAGTTATTATCTAGGAACACTTCTTCTTCATTAGCATAAATTTTATGTATGCTATTATGTATGCAGTAAAGTATATATTGTATATTTTATTCTAAGTCTGAAATAGCTGTGGAAAATAATGTCTTATTATAAAAACTTGTACAGTAAAAAAAATAGGATACAATTTATACCAGTCATCAAATAACAAAGTTTGTACTCATCCCTTTTCCCACTATGGTCATGTTTCCCCCTTTATCAAACATACCTTCTCTCTGTCACACTGATCTGTGAAGCAACTGCTAACATGTTCCTCACATGTTTTTTTACAAGGCTTAAAAGAGGTCTCCTATTTGAATTAAAGCTCAGTGGCTTGGATGTGTGAGAGTACTTGAACACCTTAACCTTCCATTATGCCAACAAATAGTGGACAAAACAGTCTTTCACATGATTATCTTTCTGTCTCTCCCTACTGCTATGCAGGAACATGAAAGATTCATTGCTTTACAAAGCCATGGAATGTTTCACTCCTCATTCCTCTACCAACATCTGGTCCAGATTGAGGCTCCTTAACAAAGATCATCTTACTCGGATCTTACAACACAAGTCTTCATCTGTCAATGGTCTTGCTATTCTTACATCACTTTCAATTACTCCCAAACACAACATTGCCTCCATCCCCGTTCCGTACCCGAAAGTCCACAGTGTCCATCTGGATGCTTACATAAACCAAGCAGTCCATGTGTCAAAGCTATGCCTGGAGTTTGGCAGAGCTGTCAAATACTTCTCATAAAGTAAGTTTTTGAGGTGTTTTAACTGAATAAGTGAAGATAAGAAAACTCTTCATCTGCTGTCCTACAGGTACACTCTTTCATCACAGTTTCACATGGGTTGTGTCCTAAATTACCTGAGATAATGCTTTCACCCATAATTATTTCCTTACCAAAATAGGGGTAAAACTTTGTCACACTGCTGCCAGGAAATGCAGACTGAATAAAGAAAGGAGAAATTTCATTACTTTTAAGGCTAGAAGGAACCATTATGGGTATTTATTCTGACCCTTTATGAAATACAGGAATTCAAATTTATACGATAATTCACTCATTAAACTTATAACTTTATAATTCATAAAATTACACAGTGACAAAACAAATCAAAAGCTCTCCCACCTTGGGAGGCACAATACAAAGAAATTCAAAAAAAAGGTATTTAAAACTGCAGGTGGTCCCTGTCCCAAAAGACATCAGTGAACACGCAAGTCAAACAGAGTGTGGGAAGGGTCTCCAAGTACAGGCAGGATGAGTAATGTTTCTGTGTTTGCTCAAGTGGCAATAATCTAACAGAAAAGGAAAAATGAAATGGTGGTATGGTAGGGGACAGGGGAGAGGAAGAAAAGCGGTGACACTTTAGAAAGAGGAAATAAGAAAACTGAGACCACTGACATGTAAGCATTGGGTAGGAGACTACGCAACATATCCACATTATCTATACATTCTTCATTTTGACAGCTTCCACATTCATTCCTCCCTACTGAAGCCCTGGATTGGACCTATGTAGACCTTAATGTTTTGTTGCAAAGGCCTAGATACCAAGAACACTTCATATGGAAGAGTCCTTTCCTAAATGCCTCTGTGTGGATGCAGTCCTTGCTGGATATATCTTTACCCTGTCTCCTTTGGTAGCTCTCTCTGTGGTAGCTTAACTTGCTTACATCACATCTCTGGCTGGCAGAATCTCAAAAGTGAAAGACTTGTGAGAAAGGAACATTGTCTGAATGCCAAGTCTGTTGTCTCTGCTTTTGCATCTATGGAAGTTAATACTGCCAACTTCATTGGTTGAGAGGTGGTAAGTACTGGGCCATTCTGAGGATGCAATTACCCTTATTAACTGTAACTACATCCAAAGTAGCAGATTTATTTTACTAGATCATTTTCATGTAACCATCAATTATTTATCAAATATTCTTCTTCCTTATAATTTTTGTATATTGCTTCACTGGTATAAATTCTGTCATATTATGAAGAAAGAATGCTCAGGAGTCAGAGACATTAATTTTATTATTTTGTTTTCCAAATTTTCTGGAATTTTGATATCTCAACATTCATGAAAACAGGATTAAAGGGTCAGAGCGTTCCTAGTCAGCATTTCCAAAAGGCACATATCGTATATGTACAACTTTCAGGTTCTAAAACACCAATTTTCTACATCTGTCTTTGGCCAACCTTCCTTCTGTAAATGTCAATTTAGATTTATAATATCAGAATTCCCCATTTTATAAATATCCTTTTCTATTTTATATATACTTAAAAATTTTTAATTTAACTTAATATTATTTTTTTCTTATGTTTAAAGAACAGTTCCTTTTTAGCAATAATTATTTCTCAATAGCATAACTCAGAGAGAAGCACCACAGAAAGTTCTTCAGGTTTTAGGAAGTTTTTTTCAGATTTGTATGTAGAATGTGAATTGTTTTCAATCTATTTAGTGGAAATGTATTAAAAATTGCAGTTGATGTTATCATTAAGTAAAAGTGTCAATTAATGGAGGTTAAACAGAAACAAAATATTATGTATGCTTTATTCTAGGTCAGCATGACCTTGTCTTTGCCCTAGCTACTGAGTTCTGAAACTGTCTGTATAATCTGAATTGTTATTTTCCTGTAACAGCATAAAACTCTTTACTCGTGTAGGTTAATTATAAATAAGCCTCTTCATAGAAATTTCAATTATTGAATTAACCATTATTACAGATTAATTACAAACCAGGACTGTGAATTTCTGAACACAGGGAAAAACCATTCATATACTGTAAAATCACTACCAGTTCTACAGACTGATATTTCTTGTTTCTCCCTAGATTAATAAATCCTACCAAAGCATCACTTTTTTCTTCTTTTTTTTTTTTTGCTTTTGATCCATAATAGACCAACACAAATTCCAGAATTAGAATAAGCTTTTCTCTTATTTTTTTTTCTTTTCATTTCCATAATTCAAAAGTCAAAAAATAAGATAAACTGAGGTGCCATTAGTGAAATACTCAGATTTACTTCCTCATTGCATTTTGATTTGAACTCTGTCAAGACTATTGTTGAATTTATTTTCCTCTTTTTGACTATTCTCTGCAACACATAGGAAATATGCATTATTCGATATGGAAACAAAGATTCAGGAACATTATTTATTTACCTTTAATTAAAAATAATAAAAATTGTTTTCAAAATTGTAAGAAAATTTGAATTCTGCTGATTTTTTGTATATTTGATTTAATATTATCATATCAATCAGTACTTATAATAAACAAAAATAATAAAATATACCTCAAATATTCATTCAGCACTGAAATCTTATCCAGTGTTTCTGAAGTAGATGCAGAGAATAGAACTGTTATTTTCTTTTATTCCTTGTGTTACTTTTTAAAAGCTAGACAACCAAAAGATTATTTTCACTTGGAAATATATAGGAAAAACAATCATAGGGAAGATTAAGATTAAAGAATAATCAATCAGTCTTGTAAGTGGACTCAAAAGTAAAACTGATCTCTAAAATAATCCCTTTAGTAGTTCTCAGAAAACTCTGATCTTGTGTTTTCTGAGAAATTAAGAAAATATTGCTTGGTGGATTTTTGGTTTTTACCTTAGTTTCATAGTTTCCCACATCTTCTTTTCAAAGTACTTCTGAATTTTTATGCAACTAATAGTGTTTTTTAAAGCTGATCAGAAAAAAAAAATATCCAGAAGTTTCAATGACCCAGCACTGAGGACAAGACTGGAAGTGATTGTCAAGGTCTTCTTCAGGGTTATTTCCCACCTGAAGCTGAAATAATGTGAAAATGTAGGTAACTATATAAAAATAACACAGCAAGCAATGTTAGATTTTTATAATGAACATTATAAATATAAATACATTTATTTAGGGAATTAAAAACATGGCTTTGTTGTCTGAAACACACAAAACACGTAAAGAATTGTCATTAGTTGCTTGGCAACAATATATTTGATGTTCTTCTGTTGATTTTCATATTTATGTATTGATTTAAAAAATCGGATTCTGAATGACACTTGACTACTTTAATTGAAAAAAAGAACAAACCAAACCACCTATCAAACAAACAAACCAAAACAAAAACCCCCAAACCACTGTTAATATTATTGGAGATTTGGCAAGATGTGTTATATAATCAGAACACAAAAAGTTATATAATGTTCAGTGATACACAGTGTTATTTAGGTTAGTTTTTCTATTGTGCTGTGTTTCTATTTTTGATTTTTTTTTTAATTTATTCTAAGAAATAAAAAAGGGAGGGGGAAAGGTTTTGTATTCTGTACTTGATTTGAAGAACCACAGCAGTGAAAATATTCTGTAACTGCTGAACAGTTAATCTTCTACATGTACGTTTGAAAACTGCAGTTCTGTTCAATGGCTGATATAACCCTGAACCTAAGCATATTGTATTTATTTTGTATGTATTGTATATTATCTGTGTGTATTGCCATTGCTTGCAACAGGCCACAGGTGATACACTGAGTATGCAAGGCCTCAGGATGAAGAGTTGCCAGGCTTGCTCTGTATGAACTTGTCTTGATGGGCCTGATGATTAGTTTTCACTTGACCCCAGGGGTGCTAGGGAAGCGTAACCATAACACCAGGTAAAGGGATAGATATTATATAGTGTGTGTATAACAATTTTGACTATGGCATTATTTTGTCTGTAAGAGTAGTATTCTTTTCTTTGGTATCTTTTTTCCTTATTTTTTTTCTGTAATAGTTACCTCTTGAATAATAGTAATTCTACAATTAAATCAACTATAATTATTAGAAATTTTTGTCTTCTGTTCTTTCTTCCTCTTATATCCATAAAATAGTTTTTTGAGCCTAACACTGAAGCCTAAACTTCCACAACACTTTCTTTCTCTGATGAAATAGCATCAGTTCAATCTCCTGCTATTAGAATTCATCCCACTTTTATGAAATAGGTAAATGTTCAGAATCAAAAGGTGAGTATGAAACAACTTGCCTCTGTACTGCTACCTTGCATCTATCATGCCTCTACATATTTCTTGCTGGGTAATAACAGAAGCTCCATTGCCTCTTTCCCCATAGTTTCTTTGCTGCTTTTTTTTTCTTTCTTTTTTCTCCCTTAAGTATTTTTGGTTCTATAACTGAATCAGTCCGTTGTATGTATGTAATTCCAATCTTTCTGATGTGTCTTCATTGCTTGCATATGTTTACAATAAAAAAATGGGTTATATAATAGCAGAAAACTAGTTAAATAAGTAATGACTTGTTCTATAACAAAATGTCATCTGTGGTGTGACCTATGGTCTGCTTTTTGCAAGGTTTTCAAAATATGAATTTACCGAAGAACAAGTAGTACTTTATTCCATTCATACTGATAATTATCTTTAAAAGAAATGTTTATTCCTCTCTTGGTGGTAAACATGTTGAGCCAACAATGAATTCTGAAAAGGCAGGAATAGTATCACTAGGAAAAAAATCTGCCACTTTGGCATCACACTTTCCAGACTACTAGACCTGAGGACAAAGCCACGAAGAGAACAGCAAAGGTTGACTTAGTTTGTGGGAAGTGAAAGCAGAATGTCTGGAATGAGGAAGGCATCTTACTCCAAGCACAAAAATAAATATGTGTTGTGTACCTGACATTTACCATTCTTCTATATGGCTGCAAAACTTGCACAGCTTCTAGTCCATCCATACTACCACTAAGCCAGTTCTGAGCCATTAGCCTTTCTGTCCGTCCCAAGGTAAGATAAGATGACAAGATTCTGAATATGGTGCCCTACTATGGTGGAACAATATTGCTGAAAATTAAGCTATACTCTTTCGGATTGTGGCTAAAATATTTCCCAGACTGATATTTTCTGATACTGATTGAATGACAGTGCTAGTTGAAATGTGGAAGAGTTAGCATTAGAAGGAAGTATTGGAAATTAGGGACTGGATGGGAGCAGCCCAATCTGTTTGAGCATCCAGCTGCAGGCTGCACTGTGATAGAGATCCCACAGGGATGCTGAGGAAGGACTAAAGAAAGAGCTCTAACAGCCAGTGCTGACAGAGCCACTACAACTCAAATCTGCCTTGCCCAACCAAGTAGAGACCCCACTAATACATCTTTATTTAATAGCTGTAATCATCACTCAACCTGTTCATAATTAATGAACTTGACATCTAGGCAAAAATAGTCAGATATTTTATTGCAGACTGAGGACTATTTTAAGGCAAGGAAAATTAGTGCAATTCATGTATTCTGTCTGTGGAGATAATTTGTGCTGTATTTTACCAATATTTAGCTTATCTTCACCCATTGTCTACTTCATGTTTTAATAAGGAGTCTTTATTATTGTCTTCAAAATGATGGTCACAGAATAAGACTTAAGAAAATGTCAGTTTTTCCCTAGCTAAGCATTGTATAAAATCTAATTTTAGTAAGTGCCAAAGGTCAATAACATTACTTGATCCTAAAATTTTTAAAGACAAAACATATATGAAGAAACCACCATCAGCTGCACATCACAAAGATTTATGACAAATAAATTTTAAAAAGTAGTTGTAACAGTAGAAAAGTCTATATTGAGGAATTTCTGTGCTATATAAATTAGGCATAATCTGAAGATCCTATCAAGCTTGGTTGTGCTTCTGAGATGCAAACTTGCAATGAGACTTTATTTTCTGAATCTACTTTCTATTTTCTTGCTTTATATTTAGTGATAAACAATCTAAAAAGCATGAGGAATATGCAGGTACAATACATGTAACTGAATTAAGATTTAGACCTTATAGAGAAAATACATTAAAAAATGGGAAGTTGGAGTTAAATTATTGAAGACTGACAAGAAGTTTTGGGACGTTGTTTTTTCAACAATGCTTATCTATCCATCCATCAAAAAAAAAAAAAATTATAGCTCAGTTATTTGGTCCTGATAACTACAGTATCTCTATTCCTCTATAATATAATAATGCTGCTCTTTTGTACTATAAATATACACAAACACTATGAACTAATATATAAGTAATCATGTTTATTTCTCTTTATGTTAACAAAGAACATTGCACAGATGGTTCATAAAGTTTAATTAATAAAATATGACAATGTGCGAATTCTTATGTAACAATTCATGCTAGCGTAAATTGTTTGGGTTATGAAAGTTTTGTTTCTAAATCAAGATTTCCTGAAGTCTTTTCTACAATGTCTGTTTTAAAATAATTTTTTTTTTTTTTTAACGGGTATTGTCTGGTACAGCGAAAACAAATACTTTTCCTGACATAAATGAGTTCTGGACTAACAAATTCCTTCATACATTCAAGTGCTATTTGGAATGAGTTAAAGTTACAGGTAAATAGAAAGGAATTGTCTGAAACGTATAACTTTGTAATTGTTTGTTCATATACATATTAGCTTTTGTGTATTTAGGAATAAAATATTAATTATTTAAATAGTAATTTCATATAATATAAGTTGGTTTGAATAATTTTTCATTTTACTGTCCTTCATAATAATCACTTGTCTCAGTAATATGTTACTTTTATTCTTAATAAATAAACTCTGAATAAGATTTCTCTAAGTGTATAAACTTGAAAGGAATTGGTTTGATTCCTTTTATCCTAATATTTTAAAGCTTTGTACCTTAATCAGTTTTAACCTTCTCTGCAAAATGCTGGACCAGTTGTCGTTTTTGTTGAAGTGTTAGTGTACTACCAGATTCTTTGATTGCCACAATGTGACCAATTTTTTATTTATAGGGTTGTTAGAAAAAAAATAATCAGAATATATGTAACTTGTAACACAATTTTGTTATAGGAAATTAAGGGCATCTTGGAATCCTAAGAGAGAAGCATGTCCAGATAAAAATGCTGAATATCAGGATTAAAAAATTAAAATTGTTTCTGAAAAGGTTGGATTACTGATATCACTCTAAGATACAGGAGGTATAAAGTGCTTTTCTACTGTTTTCTATAAATATGCTAGTATTAAGCCAACTCTCTTAGTATCTACAAATGCCATAGGGAACTGCAAAATATTTCAAGTGTAAGGGGTCTGACCCAAAGTGCCTTTCATCAGGAGCCAGTCAAATAGCACTGACACAAAAATTATTGCACTAAATGACTAAGGGTTTTAACCCTAACCCATATTCAGTGCCAGAAGACATTACAAATCCAGACAAGGATCTGAGCAAGTTACCAGCTGGGAGCTCCTTTCAGTAATGTGATAGTATGTTAGGAGTTAAAAGAAAGCTTGTACCGTGTGTTAGAAAAGCAATATACCTTGGTTTGTGGTTTGACTGTCTTTCAAGCTCAAATCTTCTTGCTCTTACAGTATGTCTCAGGCAAATCTGTAATAGCATGTGCCCCAGAAACAAATGGTTCTTCACTGACTGTACCTTATAGTCATTTATGCCAAGAGCCAGAAAAGCACTTTACCATCTGTTTAATGTCAAGCATGTAGGCAGACTACTTCACACAATGTGTTTAGAATGTTTACTAGATTGTATGAAATTATCGTAAAATGTAAACAATATTGCTATCTGAAAAGAACATGACTACGTAACAAAGAAATTTCTTAATTATTAAATGAGAAAAAATGTACTGTCATATCACATTACCTGAGTATCTATATGACCAGTTGGAGAAAAGACATTTCTGTCTGAGTCATTCCAGCTGAATGAAACACCGATTTTCTAAGCCAGCTAGAAACAGTTTGGTGAGCCAATCTTCCTCAGTTAAAAATTGGTACTTATTTGAACCTATAAGCTTACGTGAAATTTAGACAGTAAATTAATGAATCTTTGATGTCAGCAAAGTTGCATCAGTTAGCATAACATTTCCAATTTTTTTCAACCAACTCAGTTATATGCCTAGGACACTTTATGGCTGGACTTCGGACTCATAATTACAAATCTGAAGTAAACAGAAACAAAATCATAGTTGTAAACAGCCAAGCTGTGGAAGCATTTAAAATCCTAGGCTCTCATTTTTTTCCCAAGTTCAGAGGCCTATAAGCATCTCTTTCTGTCATCACTACATTTAAAGAGGACATACTGCTGTTTGACTGCTGTAGAGTATGCTGCTAGTCATGGAGACATCAGTTTGAGACACCTTTGGCTTTAGTTTCCTCTATTTGGACAAATATGCAGAGTAGTAGAGTACCAGGTAATACATGACCTGGACTTCCATCATAGTTTGAAAACCAATTGAGAATAGAGTACTAGAAAGGCAGTACTGGTTTGTGGATGAAGGATCAGTTATGATACTTAAACTGAGATATTAGTGTTCCTTGCATAGATAACTATTATTTTTCACTTAAGCAGGTAACCTTTCCTCCACTGTACTGTGAGTTTCAGATTCTAATTTAGGCATTATGGTATCAAGTTTATAGGCCTACCAGTGCCTTATATATTGCAACTGATTCTTACCTATGTACAAGCATGACCATTGTGGCATAAAATCATGGACTGGCTCTAGCATGTAAAACCAAGGACCTATTGGCCCCACAATAATGGTCACGAATGCATACCCACAGCAGAATAAGAACAGCATAATATCGTTTCACTTAACCAATTGCTCTTGACCAATTATTCAGTGCAGGATCTACATGGGATAGAATTACTTTCTGTAGTTTCAGTAACTCTCTTCCATTCATTTTCCTACTCTTACCATAACCTTATGTTAAATTCTAACTCTATTTTAAGCAAACATTGCATATTATCCCCTTTTTTATTCCTAATTTTTAATTGACTGTTTTTATTAACTTATTAAAAATGTTACTTGTTTACTTTATCCCTAACATGAAATAAGTAAATAAAGTCTTAAATAAATTATCTTATAGGATTTGTTTTCACTTGTAGACTAGAGTGCTACAAATATGACTCTGTTTAGTCTTTCCACAGTTCAGTTCCTATCCCAAAGCTAGTGTTCTAGCATGCTGAAACAGGTTTTTAGTCTGGAGTAGGATTTGTTGATCTTACCAAGGCTTTCGATACTGTGAGCAGAAAAGGTCTGTGGCAGATTTTGGAACGTTTAGGATGTCCTCCCAAGTTCCTCAAAATGATCATCTTGCTTTGTGAGGACCAGCGCGGTCAAGTCAGATATGGGGACGCACTTTCTGAGCCGTTTCCAACAGCCAATGGTGTGAAGCAAGGCTGCGTACTCGCACCAGCCTTATTCACGATCTTCTTCAACATGATGCTCCAAAGGGCCACGGCAGACCTCAATGATGAAAACAGTGTACCGATGGGAGCTTATTCAACCTAAGGCGACTGAAGGCCCACAACAAGACCTTAAATCATCTTGTCCGTGAACTGCTTTGCGCTGATGATGCCACCCTCGTCGCCCACACAGAAGTAGCTCTGCAGCATTTAACATCCTGCTTTGCAGAGGCTGCTGAACTTTTTGGATTGGAAGTCAGCTTGAAGAAAACAGAAGTTTTATAACAGCATGCACCTCAGGAAGTCTTCCATCATCCCCATATCACCATTGGTGAAACAGAGCTTAAATCAGTCCAACAGTTTAATTACCTGGGAAGCATCATCTCCTCAGACGATAAGATTGATGCAGAAATAGACAACAGGTTAGCAAAGGCATACAGAGCTTTTGGTAAACTCCATAAAAGAGTGTGGCAAAACAAACACCCGAAGAAAAGTACTAAGATCAGTGTTTACAGAGCCATTGTACTGTCTACTCATTTATATGGGTCTGAATCATGGGTCATTTACTGCCACCACTTGCGTCTCTTAGAACGCTTCCATCAGTGCTGCCTCCATACAATCCTAAACATCCACTGGACTGACTATGTGACCAACACATCTGTCCTTGAACAGGCAGCAGTCACAAGCATTGAGGCCATGCTGCTGAGAACTCAGCTGCATTGGGCAGGGCACGTCTCCAGGATGCAGGACCATCGCCTCCCTAAGATCGTGCTCTATGGGGAACTTGCCACTGGCTGCAGCAAGAGAGGAGCCCCGAAGAGGAGATACAAGGACTGCCTGAAACAATCCCTCAGCCTTGCCCATATTGATCACCATCATTGGTCTACTCTGGCCTCTAATCGGGAGGCCTGGAGACACACCATCTATAACGCTGCTGCTGCTTTTGAGAACACACGCAGGATCACTCTCGAGGAGAAAAGACAACGCAGAAAGAATCGCGTCTCTTCAATATCACCTGGGGAGTCTTTCTGCTGTACCTTCTGCAACCGGACTTGTCTATCTCCCATTGGCCTTTTCAGCCATCAGCGTGCTTGTAGCAAGCGTGGGTAGAGCCCCTCTCAAATCTTCGTTCGCGAAGCCTAGCCATGATGATGTTGATGATGATGCCTTCATATAAGAAATCTTTTAGAGCACATTTAGTTCTCTTTTGGTCTGCTTAGATAGTTAAAAATGTTTTCTCCTCTCAAAGGACTGAGAAAACCTGGACAAAAAGATGAAGATCTCTAGTGGCTGTTTCAGCTTATAGCAGAGATTTTTCATTCTTTCTGAAGATCCAACTGCTGCTGTAGCATGACCATTTATTCAGACATTTCACATACACATTGAAACACTTTACATCTCACTGAGTATTCTACTGACCCTGTCAGGGTACTTCTTGCCACCATTCATTCTATTTAAAAAAAGAAAAAAAACCAACAAAACCAACCCGCTAACCATATCAATACACATATCAATACATAGTCCAACTCATGGCCTCGGGCCCTTGTAATGGTGCTACAATAATGTTGTTATTTCTTTTAAAATATATCTCTCAGGAATGATTTTGATCCCATGCCTTTCATTAGAGCTGTCAAGTTAGTATTGTTTAGTGAGATTAAGGGTGACCATTATGATTTGTAAAAATTTTCATATTATCTGCAGTTTATGTGTGATATCAATGTAGAAAATATTAAAATTCATAAAGTATTATTTGGTCATTTTATGAACAAATTATCTTCAACTGTGTTTCCAAAAATTGCAATGCATTATTTATTTTATACAAGTTTGTAAAATTTACTCTGAATAATTTACTCCTTTCATAGTATTTTACATATTTAGTATTTCATTAAGTATAAACCAATATGTACATTCATATCTGAAATTGGAGCAGAGCTTTTGCACACAGAACTATTTTGAATGCTGCCTGCATGCATAATAGCATGGAATAACAGCTCATTAAAATGTCAAACCTGTGGTTAAGTAAGGAATGCTCTCCATTCTTGTAAAGTTTTCTGAGAAAAATATTTTCATAGAATCATAGAATGGTTTGGGTTGGAAAGGACATTAAAGATCATCTAGTTCCAACTGCCCCACCACAGACAGGAACATGTTCCACCTAGACCATGTTGCTCAAAGCCCCATCCAACCAGTTCTTGAATGCTTCCAGGGATGGGGCATTCGTGACTTCTCTGGGAAACCTGTTCCAGTGTCTCATCTTCCACCCTCAACCATTCTGTAAATCTCTGTTATAGCAAAAGGTGAAAATAAAAAAGCCCAGAACAACATTTTTGATTGCAGCTCATAGGCAGAGTAGTGCACCCTTACAAATACAGATTTTCCTGTTATTTTCTCTAAGTGAGGACCTGACAAGATTCATTAATGTTCTCTTGGGGCTTTTTTGGTAATTTCTATATAATTTTATTTCTCATTTCCAACAAATAACTATTCCAATATCTTTTTCACAGATAACATTCTGGTTAACTTCTCACTCACCTATGTTTAATCAGCTATTGCCTGCTCAGGGCTTAAGTTTTCTTCTGAAGGTATCTATGCTGGACATAAAATTCCTTTTGCTATCTTGAGACATCTTTTTTTTTTTTCTTTTTTTCTGAGATGTTTACCATCTCCTGCTTCTGTCAGTATAAGGATCTATGGTCTCTATCTCCACCACACCCACTAGTTAAGTCTCCTTCTATTCAGTCTCTCAGCGCAAATCAGTTCTTACATCCTGATAGAGAGTTGGTTTCCTTCTATTTATTGATAGACACTGGTTTTACCTTCACACTTTGCTTTCCTCCTAAATTTATAAGTTATTTTCTTAATTCTTCAGTGCCTGTATCCCTTTAGCTTACAGAATACAAAATAAGGTCATAAATTTGTCAAGTTACTAAGCTTTATATCTAGATCATCCAGTGAAACCACTGTGAAAACATTTCCCCATGGAGATCCTGTCTACACATGCTGATTCATGAAAGTCATTCAAGGTACAGTTACATGCCCAGTTTACCAGAATCACTGCTGGCTTAGCGTGATCATATATCAAACACTTGATGTAGGCAAGGACCTTGCAGATGACACACTGTATTCCAGTAGGCTTTTAGATAGCTGCTTGCTGTTCCTGTTGCTAGCTGGTTGCAATTCCTGAAAAATTAAAATTTGGGTTGAAGATCCCTGCTTCTTCTGCATTCTGCTTTCAAGGTAAATAGTTTTCACAGAAAGCAAAGACATCTGGTTTATTTGTTCGTAGCATTCTATTTACACAGACGTAGCAGTATCTACAAATTTTATAGAATTTTATAGATGGTATTTTGGGTTTAGTATAAGAAGCCTAGGAATAAAATATATTGTTTGATTTAAAATTCATTAAACTCAGAGATCAACAATCTGCCCCTATCTTGAGAATAATATTTTTTTATATCAGTCATTTTCATGGAATGTCTTAATAGTACCTGCAATACTGCCAGATACATCGACTGCATGTTGCAAAGGGTGATTTGGTTCGTGAGAAAAACGGAAATGAACAATATGTTGAAAATATTGCAGAACTGCATTACTTCAGCCTAGAAAAAGTGCTATTTATGTATATCTCTTATGAGACATGATCTAGTAATCACAGCGGGGTTGGATCAAGGGATGGACTTTATGATCTCGGAAGTCTCTTCCAACCCAGTTAATTCTATGATTCTATGATTCTATGATTCTATGGTTCTATGATTCTATGATTGTGTCAAATGCCATGAAATTTCTTCTGTACCATACTCAGAATCTTGTAACGGGCGAAAGGAATATGGCATGTATATGGAGTCAAAGATTTACTGTTAGCCTAATCTTAACAATCTAATCAAAAACAGCAGATATATTGTCTAGTTGCAACATTACTAATACTCATGGCCTAAATAAATACAGAAATACTCGTTAATACCACACCCAAAATGCCTACACAAGAAGTTAGTGTCTAACCACCTTCTGTAGTATTATGTTTTGGCTTCCTGTCTTCTTCCAGATGCTAAAGTTAATGGTCTTGCTTAAGAAAGGGGAAAGGAATTACAATAAACAGTCAGTGATCTGAGTTGTTTGATGGGAAGGCCATGATGTTTGTATTTTCTTCCTCACCCTAAATGAACAGAAAGGATAATTCTTCATTGTGTGGTAACTTCCTCGCTTGGTCAGTCTTGACCACAGGAAGCATTCACAGAGCTAACAGATGAAGTGTGGCAGTAATCACGGGGCCTCCAGCCAGTTGCAAAAACAAGTGAAAATCAGCTCAGGCCAAGACAGGCTCAGATGCAACTGAGACTCTGTTCTGTTATGTCACTGGAAAAACTAAGTCCTTTTTTAGTACTGGCAAATTATTATTTGCTAGAACATGCTGCATCTATTAAGTGTCAGCTGTAATTTTACTGGTAAGTTATCAGGCTGCCTGCAAATACTTCCAGGAAATTAGAAAATATAAGTAAATCACAAAAATAGCTTCAGAATATCCCAATACCATTACCTTTTTCCTGATGTCTTTCAAAACATATCCAAATACACGTATCTTGGAACTGCATCCAGGTACAGTGAATCCAGTCACTCGTGCTAGCATATGGACTTTTCAGGCTGTAAGCAGCAGGTCCAGTAGAGTGGACATGGCTTGCCCAAGATCAATAAATCACAGAATTGCTGAGTTGGAAGCGACCCACAAGGATCATGGTCTTCCCCTCTGACCAAGAGTCACACCATGTGACTGAGAGCATTGTTAAAATGCTTCTTGAACTCTGCCAGGCTTAGCGTTGTGACCACTTCCCTGGGAAGCCTGTTCCAGTGCTCAACCACACTCAGGGTAAAGAACCTTTTTTCTAATATCCAACCGAACCCCCCAGCCCGCCCACCAATACAACTCAAGCTGCTCCTACAGATCTTATCACTGGTCACCACAGGGAAGGGATCAGTGCCTGCCCAGCCTCTGCCCCCCACAGGGAAGTTGTAACTGCAATGAGGACTCCCCTCAGTCTCCTCCACCCTGAACAAACCAAGTGACCTCAGCCACTCCTCACAGGGTTTCCCCTCTGCAAAACTCCTGATATAGTACCACAGTGTGACAGAACAAGGAGTAGGGACCACAAAAAAGCCATGAGGAAAATTCCGGGGGATGGCTACAATACAAACACTAAAATAGCTGGTGAGTCCTTTGACAAACTACAAAATAACATAGAAGTTTTAAAGATCATTGATTTTATTAATCTGATTGCTTACAGCTTTTATCTGGTAGCTTTGGTATTCTTGGGCCAATTATGTTTGATCAAACTACAGGCAGAGTACGCTTGTTCTAGTACGTATCTCACCTAGAGTCAACCTATTATACCCCCAATTTCTAACTGTTGGCCTTTCCCATTGATAGCATGCTCAAAATCATTTGAAAGTCCTTTACTTAAAACTCTGACCTATTACATCTGGAACTTTGTTTTCTCTCTATTTCTAAAGCTGTTTCTTCTGCTTTATTTTTGTGTCTTAGAGCTGTGAGTATGGATAAGAGACAAATGGAAAGCTACAACTAACGCCCCTAACTAAAGCTCACTAATCAGAATATTATTAATACTATTTTTCCTGGAACCTGAGTGCATGCATATGAAAATAGTATAACTAATAAGTTTGCAAGTATTTTGTATAACTGTGATAGTATAATCAGAAAGAATTTTACTAAACTATGTGAGCAATGCCATTAGCAGCGGAGAAAAACATTTTTTGTTTTCATCTCAGGAGTGTTTTTTGCTGAGGCAAAACAGTTTTCTCATGCAATTTATTCTGCACTGCAGAAATAGCAAAGGTCAGAATGGGAATTTAAATACAAGCGTGTTTGGATACTTTTTTTAAAATAAATTATTTTTTTTTCCTCATGATATTTATTGACACCAGTAAAGCTTTTTAATCTTTCACAACATCTTCTTTCAAATAGCTTGCACTAGTGAACTAGTGATGTCTGAAACCATATGGGATTCTACAAAAGTGCTAATTAAAACTAATTGTTCCATGAATAATTAATATTTATACTGAATTCTGCACAGAACCAGGGAGATGTAAGACCGGTGTCTATGGTTACATCAGGTTATAGCTTCTAACCTTCAAATTATAAATTGTCATGGCTTACTCTAATACTACAACAAAATTTACTGGGAAACAAAAGTAGGAAATGTAAGTCATTGGAGTTTTAAGATTTATAAATAAGAATTCAGATAATAAAAAGTTTTGTTTCAATAGGTGTAAATTATTTTTAAAATACATGATGCAAACTCCATTTTTATTATTTAAGAATGTTCTGGAAGTTTATGTGATTGAATATGTCTTTCTATATACTAAAAAGAGAAGAATAATGATGAGACAGAACAGCTTGCTTCACCTAAGAAACATTAGCAGCATTGATCAATTTCCTGCTAACAATGCCAAGGTAACCTTGTGAGTGACAGAGCTTTGTCTACTGGATGTCTACCAAACACAATTCTCATAGGCTAAAACTAGTTTCTTTGATATTTCTTGGACTAGTAGTGGACAATTTCCTTGTATACAGGTTAAATTATCTTCAGGTCTTTTATTTTCCCCAAGGAGAATTGATTTTAAAGAAAGGATATAAACCCAAGCAAAAGAATTTTGAATTGTCACAGTTTGATCTAGAGCACTTCTTTCTCTTCGTGTAATACCACTTTTGAATGAAACAATATTCAGGGATATAACTCTGACCATAACCATAACCATTTGACTCTTTCATGTAATAAGACTAATTTTAACTTTCTATGTTTTTAGTATCTTAGAAAGACACAAAACTAGGTCATCAAAATGGTAACTAGCCTAATAAGTGTAGCTCTCTCCGACACTTTGTGATTTTGGCAAGGCTGATTTTCAGTCAAAATTCACATGATGGTGTTTAGTTTGTTTATGTTTTTAATATGATTTGTAAAATAACATAGTTACAAAGCTGTCAGTGAAACTTCAGTCTAAAATTAGCAATTCCAGGAACAATTCCAGTAGTTCGGAAGAAGCAACCACTTTGATGTATCTTTATCTGATATTTTTGTGTATGTTTGTGCCTTTGTATCACAAATATTGTAGAGACTAAAGAGAGAAGATCACAGTGCATGTTTGTCATAAATTCATTGACTTGATGTCCAAGGAACACCTTGTTCAAAGCTATAACCATAAACACTTTACCATGGATAAAATATAAGAACAATTTTACACCAAACAACACATAGGTGAAGTGATATAAGAGCCACTGTATTCCTGAAAGTCCTTGCATGTATTAGGTTTCAGTTGTCTAAGTCCTATGATTTATACTACTATTTATTTTGGCACTCCCAGCATGGTAAGGTTGCTAAATGTTTTATTCTGGAGCTAACTTACCTACCATATTCTTACTAATGAGTTTATTTAACAAGCTTTTCTATTAACAGGTTTCACTCTGTATAAATGTCAAATCAGCCATTTGTTTTCTGTTACACATTTTTAATGTTCCATCTTGATGTCTGAATTACTGTAAGCACTCTAAATATCTTTGCATGAGGCATAAGTGTTTAATTTGTATTGTATTTTAATTAGACAGCCATTTTTACCAAGCATTATTTTCTCATCAAGACTTCTACTTAAAAATAAAATTATGTTAAGTTTGAAATTTAGTAATACACAGTCTGTGCTAAGATTAATTTTACTTGGAAGCAATGCTGGTATATGGCATTTTAACTTTACTGTTTTAGATAAAAATAACATGAATTTATGCAAGCCATGATTTCCATTAAAAAGAATATTTTTATTGTCTATGTTTCTTGAAAAAAAAAAAGATAGAACTGCCTCCATTTTAGTTGAGATTACTTGTTATATACATATACAGAACTTCTAATTTTCTGTTGTTCTAAAATTTAACTCTGTCTTAAAATAGCTGAATCTTGGACAATGTATTTGACATTTCTAACCATTAAATGTTCTGTGAGAAACAAGTGTTGGCCTTTTCATGCTATGCATTGGTGTAAATTTTAACTCACATATAGTCACTTGATTTCAAAATATTTGATATTAGGTACCTTGAATGGTGTAAGAATTTAAGTTTGTTTGTGGGTTTTTCTTTGTTTGTTTGTTTGTCTGTTTGTTCAGGTATTCCATGTACTTGACGATTTCCTTCTATTCTGCCATTTCTTAGAATTCAAAATTATAGTGTTATTTCATGCTTTACATATTCACACAACCATCTTTCAACAGTTCCAGAACAGTTCTTACAACATCTGTTGTGAACTGGAAATAAATTTATTAACAGACTTCTACCACCCATGCAATCCTGACCTTTTAAAACAACTGCAAGGAAACATGGTCTTCCAACATCTTTCAGACAGCCTTTCTTCATTAAGGAACAGATTGGTTTGTGTGTTTATATAAGATGGAAATTTGTCTCAGCATTCATCAGAATTTCTCATTAAACTCTTTCTAAAAGTAAAAAGCTGGCTGATAGTAGCTAATGTGCTATCCCATGAAGAGCCTTTTAGTGTAAAGGATAATTAGGCTCATAAAGTTGAAAACCTGTATGTTTCTCCTGTCTTTAACCAGCTGCAGCACACAGAGACCTTAAATAATAACAACAGGTAAAATTATGGCAAAGATTTTACATTGCATAAATCTCATTGAAAAGCTTGCAAAACTCGTGTAAGTCAACAAACTCATGATTTAGTCCCACTTTTAATTTCTTTGATACCTCTTCCTTAAAAAAAAGAGAGTGAACAGAAGGAAGAGAAAATGAAATTTAGAAAGAAAAATAAAAGAAATTAAGAAAATAGTCTTAACTATGATGATGCTATAAAAGAAATTTTTTTTAGCAGTCAATATTGGTGCAAAATTCAGAAAAAAAAGAAAAAGGAAAAGAACAAACAAAAAAACACCCCAAACTCACCAAGCTATAAATGATACTATTTACTTTTTGCCGTGATTTCAACTCTTTGCAACAATTCAATCACATGCTTGTTTTGTTCATATTTTGTGGTGGTCATTCCTTAGCTCGTGTTTAGGTAAGTAAAATGCTGATTGTAGGAAAACTTCTTAAGGTTGTTATAAAAATTATTTGTAGTTCCTAGAAGAGCTAAAGTCTTTATTATATGAAGAAAATAAAAGATTATTTGATGCAGTTAAAAGCAACAACAAAGACCTAACAACATATATTGCATATGCTAATTACATTCTGCCTAGCAAGGCAACTTGTCAGTGTTGTTACAGTATTATTTCTATGTAGAGTCATAAAGCCATTACCAGCCATTAATTATGCATTTATTTAAGCAATTAACCATGGAAGTGGCTTCACTGTCAGAGATATGATGTATAACCTAAAAGTCATTTGGTTAATGAGGAACAGGAAGTGCTTACTAACCAGGATAGGTATTTTGTTGACAGCATCACTAATTACCCTGACAAGCATTTTAATGAGCATTCTGCATCCAGAGGTTTTGCTGGTTTTCCTCCCTGTCTATCCCCAGGAAAAAAAAAAAATCCTTTTCTTTCTCTAACTGGCTGTATTATTTATGATAGAATCATAGAAAGGCTTGGGTTGGAAAGGACCTATAAAGATCATATATAGTTTTCAATACTCAGTGAAACAAGGAGGAGCACCAGCAAAACCTCTACCCTGCACTTCCAGAGGGCAGTCTTCAGCCTGTTCAGGATGCTGTTGTTGAGAGCACCTTGGTGAACAGCCTGCACTTTGGCCCACGCGGTACTAAGGGCTGGGGACAGAGTGGCTGGAGAGCAGCCAGGCAAAAAGGGATGTGGGAATACTGATTGACACCAGGCTGAACATGAGCCAGCAGTGTGCCCAGGTGGCCAAGAAAGCCAATATCATCCTGGCCTGGATCAGGAATGATGTAGCCAGCAGTACTAAGGCAGTGATTCTTCCTCTGTACTCAGCACTTGTGGGGCCACACCTCAACTGCTGTGTCCAGTTCTGGGCCCCTCAGATCAGGAAGGATATTGAGATGCTGGAGCAGGTCCAGAGAAGGGCAATGAGGCTGGCAAAGAGTCTGGAGCACAAGTCCTATGAGGAGAGGCTGACGGAGCTGGGGTTGTTTAGCCTGGGGAGGAGGTGGCTCAGGAAGACCTCATCATTCTCTGCAACTACAAGGACATTTTAGACAGGTGGGTATCTGTCTCTTCTCCAAGGCAACCAGGACAAGAGGACACAGTCTTAAGCTGTTCCAGGGAGTTTTAGACTGGACATTAGGAGGAACTTCACAGAAAGGGTAGAATGGGCTGCCCAGGAAGGTGGTGGAGTCAACACCTGGATGTGTTTAAGAGAAGACTGGATCTGGCACTTAGTGCCATGGTCTAGTTGAAAGGTGGTGTTAGGTCATCAGTCAGACTCAGTTATCTCAGAGGCCTTTTCCAACCTAGCTGATTCTGTGATACTGTGATCATTTAGTTTAACATCCCAGACATGGGAGGGGACATAACTGGACTATGCTTCGGAAATAAAGAGTCCCACTCTTCACAATTAGGGTAGTATTCTTGGATATAACACTATATATGTCAGCTACATTGAAAAATTGCTGCAGTAATCACATTCCTTGAGGATAGACTAATACCCTTAAGGAATGCATGGGACAGAAGAAATTTACTATTCCTAAAGCTGGATGAAGAGCAATAAAATTTAATGGTGTTGTCTTGCAGACATAGAACAAATGAAATTAATGGACTAAGTATGTGCTTAAATATATAAAAGATCAAGTTCTGAATCTGCTTTATAATCTGCCAGCAGTTACACAAGTCAAGTACCTCTTATTTAACTGTCAAGAACCTATTATTCAAATGTTGGTCAAGACAAATAGTTTTATTCTATCTTTCTGTGAAAATAGCAGTAAGTAAATACATAAAAAGTAGATAAATGAGTATTTCAATTCCACTGCCTTTTGAAGGAATAAAGGTGGGGTTTTTTTGGTCAATGACATATGCAATTGAGAATCTAATGCCCCAAGAGTACTTACATTAATGTATATACAACCTATAATTGTACCAGACAGCATCATATTGCTTGAATATTTTTAGATTCTCCACTATAGGCTTAATTTCAGTTTGAGGATTGCAGTAGACTGCAGAAGATAGGTACATTATAATTCTCTTGTTTGAATTCTAGATTAGATCACCTATACTTTACACCTATGTTATAAAACAGGCCACAAATAAGAAATTATAGTCATAATAGTTCCATCAATGAGCTCAACAAAGTTGTTTTTGTTCCAAGTTAGGGCATAGCTAGTTTTTTATAAACAAAATATTAAGAATCACAAGCAATTATGATAATAAAAACATATAGTTCTACTCAATAAATAAAAAAAATCCATATTATTCTAGATAAATTTGTGTTATCTAACAATAGGTCTATTCATTTACACATAAACACAACACCTACCTTTTTCTTATCACTTCAATATGAATAGGAAACTGGAAACTACTGAAAACTATTTCTTTATGAAAACAACACAACCAAACCAGAAATGCAGTCTCATACAAAATGTATTAAAGAAAATTTTGAAAGTCATTTTGTTCTGCAAGACACCTCTGTCGAAATATAAATCCTGGAATTTTATGTGTGTGTCTGTGTGCATGTGTGTGTCATCCAAAGCTTTCTACAAAGATTTTGAACCTTCAGGCTAAGTACAATCAGAATATTTACATGTTTTACATCTTAATAAAGCAGCAAATTAGAATTTAGGGTTTTTTTCTATCCCAGAGTGAGATATTGATTACTCTGTCAAAAGGTTGTACATACATTATTCTCAAGAATTTTTGAATGTTGAGATTTAAAATAAAACACAATTGCATTTTTAATGACACTGTGTATCAGTTTGAGAACATTCATAACACATTCACAGACAAAGTTCCTATACATTTAACATTAAACTTTCGTATTTTTACGGATATATATTTTACCAGCTTTCTTTTTTTCTGAACTTGGGTATATTTGTTCACTTTGTAAAACTGAGAACTTTTCTTTTGAGCAAGGCAAGAGATGAAAGAAGAAATGTGGTCCAGGAGTTCAACTACTGTGCTACCATCTTTCCACACTCCTTCCTCAAAGCTCACATAAGGTGAAATAACATATGTGCTTTGTGACAAGTATGCATTACACAGAATAAGATATATCTTTACCACAAAATGTAATACTATCCTATTCAGTGCTGATTTCCTCAGTGACTTAGTTTTAACGTGGGCCATGGTTCTTCTTTAGACATGTCTGTGGGTCTTCTCTGCTGATACTCCTAGAAGCATTAATTGATTGTGCATCTTTTAATTAATTGCTCACAATTTAGACAGACTAATATTCTGGGGATATTGAAAAGAACTATACTTTTATAATGACAATTTTTATTGTATTTTTAAAATTTATTTATTTCTATTTTAAAGGAATATGCTGAAGCACACATCATTTTCCTGGAAACGACTGCAGTTACAGTTAACATTTTTATGTAGCTGTAACAATTTTATATGGTGTATTATCCATCTGACCTTTGCTCAGCATCTCTGGGAAAATACTGGTGATATACTTCAGATCTCCAGTACTCAGCAAAGATGAGTTCCATGATCAGCTGTGCTGACAGCTCAGTTTGCTGTTTTACTCTTTCTACTTCATATCTCTATGCAACTGCAGTTATTTTCCAGTGAAACAAGAAAGCTTTGACAAATAAACTACTATCAGTAAGAGGAACGAAATAATTTTGTGATGTTATGGTAAAGCAACCCCCAAATATACCATACTGTATATTTGTTTCCCATCAAGCAAACTGGGAAATGTATACATTATTGACTTTTTTGACACTTCAATTCTTTTTCAAACTGTAGTTATTTTCCTAATTTTTTTCCTTTCTTGCCCAATAATTTTGAAAATCATTAGCCACTTTACAATGCAGTGTCCAACTTTTTTGAGTACATGAGTTGCATGACAAGTATGCCCCCTGAAACATACAGGGAGAGTACTGCAACTGCAATTCCATTCTTGAATTATATAATTAAAAAAATAAATAGCTGCACTGTCAAAAAAAGTATATGGAAATGATTTGAAGATGTTTAGCTTTGCAGTTTTCTTTCTGAAAATGGAAATTCAGATTATCATATCTGGTCTATCATGTATTCTATAATGTAAATTGAAAACAGGTTATTAACAACTTAAAAGCTAGTACTTGCCTCCATCTGTATGCAAATACATAAATACATACAGCGATATTGGACTACCTGTGGTATTTTACTGATTCTATTACCCTTCACAAGCATCTACAGTATTAAACCTTGCAGTTTTAATGCCTTAATGTCTAGAAGAGAATAAAGACTGAGTAGAATTAATTAAGATTTTTTGGTTAGGAGTTTTGTTTATTTGTTTATTGTTTCTCTTAAAACAAATGTTTTGGCTATTACTCTTACTAGTATTTTTTTATTGGCAAAGCATTTGAGAATTTTAGCTACTTAAGCAAGAACTTTTCAGAAGACATACGTAAATACTTTTGACATTGTGCAAGAATAGAAGAATAAGAATTAATATTATTTCAAAATTCAGAGAAAGAAAGGCTCATATATATTTTTTCCTTTCTAGATTGTGAGGGCCATGATGACCCAGCAGAAGTGCCAGTGTGTACATTCTTTTTCTTTTTGTCGTTTTTGTTTTTGTTTTGTTTTTTTGAGGTAAGACGATTTAGCTGACTAATTGGACTTAGTATTAAGGAGAATTAGTCCCTCATAAAGCCTTCCTTTCTAGTTTTGTTTTAATGACTGGATTTTCAGCTTTACACTCTCCATGAACTAAATATATGCAAAGTTTATGCAATGGCTTCAGAAAATTAGTTCTGTAGCAATGTTAAAATAACCCCATTGTAATTATACAGAATGGCATATGAAGGGATAAATATATTAGGTATTATTACTGCTCAGGTTAGGTCTTATCAACAGACTCTTCATATTCTAAGCAATTTAATTTACAATTTAACACCTTAATTTTGAATGTCTATTACTATTTTTGCACTGTAATCTCTATATAACTTTTATATTTATAGTAATATTGTTAGTAACACTTTACTAATTAGTGGCATCAGATTAGTGAAATTTTAGTAGTTACCAGATTGACTCATTAAGAAGCAGTCTCTTTATAGACTCTGAGATTAGCTCAATTGGTTAGAGCATGGTTCTAATAATACTAGTGTTGGGGGGGTTTGATCCCTGTATGGGCCATTCACTTCACTGTTGGACTCAGTGATCCTTGTGAGTCCCTTTCAACTCAGGATATTCTGTGAAATCAGGCTTAAATTCTGTGAAATATGCTTAGCTTCTTTCTAGATCTGTGAGAAAAGTTAGCTAATAAAAAGGGAAAGCAAGGTAATATATATTGTATCATTAACCAAAATATACCCTAATATAACAATATACCCTCCAAGATCAAGATATAAAAAGGAGAAATATGGGTAAACTAAATTTCCTGCTGAAAATATCAATTTTGAGCTTTTTTGACTTTAGAGATATTAAATTCCAAAAACACTAATCATGCACATACTGTTTCATGAATTAAATAAACACAAAAAACCAACAAAACCTAGCAAGCGTGTAAAAAAAAAAATCTGAAGCTGCTCTGAGAATTTGCAAAGAACGGTGATTTACTGAAATTGCACATAGACAGATATGTTGACTTCCACATGAGGAAGAAACTACATTTAAACAGCTTCTACTTTTTCTTGATTTCTGATGATGTTTTACGCTAGCAACACGATATGCAAACTTGCTTCGTACTATATAGGAAAACAAATTTGACCAAGGCCAG
Organism: Empidonax traillii; assembly: GCF_003031625.1. NCBI lineage: Eukaryota > Metazoa > Chordata > Aves > Passeriformes > Tyrannidae > Empidonax > Empidonax traillii. The sequence goes on from NW_020955409.1 coordinate 653,231, forward strand.
ATGATTTATTGTTAGTATTTTTTAAAGTGAAAATATTGCTAGGTATAATTTTTGCAGCACTAAGCAAAACACAGTTGTTATTCCTATGAGTAATTTTAATATTTGTCACTTTTTTTAATTATTTTTTTCTTTAATTGTTTGCCTAGTTTAGAATTTTGGTTTATGTTCAGAGCCCATAGGACTCAAAAAAAATTGGTGGCATGAAGCAACTTCCTTTGAAATCTACAGAATAGATGTTATTTTTCTCAAGCATTATAGGAACTGTGACTGAAAAATAAAGCTGCACTCTCAGCTTCATCCATGAAACTGTTTCTGGGAATCAATAAAATTAGGAATCTGTTCTTTGATAATAAATATTTGAGAAAGATATCGAATATGTTCCTAGGTACTTGTTGTATGGGGTACCATCAAATAAGTTCCTATTATCATAATTTATCTGTTTCATCTGCAGCTAAGAAGCTCATAGATTTATACAGTAACTGTCACTTATCTACTGATAATACAGTTTATTTATAGAATCTTTTTTTAATAAATATACACGTGATTTAAATTTTTAAAAGAAGTATGGATGCAGTCTATTTTATTTTACCAAACTTGTTCCCAAATGAGACATGACCGCGTAATGCTTCAGCTGTATCTTAGTTCTTTCAAATTTTTTGCAAAATAATAACAATTGGAGATTACTGACAAAAATTAGAAAATTTGAAAATGTGAATACAGGTGTGTACTGGTTTAGTCTGGGGTAGAGCTAATTTTCTTCATAATAGCTAGAATGGGACTATGTTTTGCATTTGTGCTGAAAACAGAGTTGACAACACAGGGTTGTTTTCATTACTCCTGAGCAGTGCTGATACAGAATCAAGCTGTTTCTGCTTCTCCCACCACCCCACATGTGATGAGACTGGGGTGCACAGGATGTTGGAAGGGGACACAACCAGGACAGCCAATCCAAAGTGACCACAGGGATTTTCCATGCCCTAAGACATAATGCTCAGAAATAAAGAGCTGGGAAAAGAGGGATTATTAAATGTTATAGTTCAAAATACCTAATAGTTCTTCACTTTCCAGTCAATTCATTATCACCAGATAAAGTCTATGAAGTTCCTTGTACTCAGAAAGACTCTGTCACAAAGCCTTCTAAGGATTACTAAGCAGTGACCTTATATAACATGTTATTGATTTCAAATTGAAAGCTAATTTCTAACTTTGTAACAGTCTACTGCCACTGTGGCTTGAAAGAAGTGTAAGTATTGTAAAAAAATTTCTTTTTTTGGCCATTACACTTGATGAATTGCAAAGTCCTATGGACATTGCCCAGTCTGTCAGTGTCAAATTTTGAAAAAGATAATTCAGGATCCTCTTTAACTGCAAGATAGAATTTAAGGGAATTAATATCACATTTACTTTTTCTTATGATACATACTCATTGATATGCTGTTATCCAGAAATACAAAAAAAAAAAAAAAAAAAAAAAAAAAAAAAAAAAAAAAAAAAAAAAAAAAAAAAAAAAAAAAAAAAAAAAAAAAAAAAAAAAAAAAAAAAAAAAAAAAAAAAAAAAAAAGGAAATTACCCAAATTCAAGTAATGTTTAAGAAGGTTATGATACATTTGGGCCTCAAGTGGGTACAAATCAATAATAGTTGACCGCATCTTCGGTTAAATTTTTCAATGCCTTCAAAGGTTTATTTTTCTCTTTTTCTTTTCATCATTGCAGAGTTAATCCTGTGCTACATGTTCATAAGTCTCTTCAGCTTGAGTAGAGTTGGAAGATGAAGGCATTCAACAGCTGTCAGGATATGCCTCTCTAAGGGCTGGTAAGCAGAGGAAGTGTTACTCTTACAGGCATTTGGTGAGGCTGAAGGATGCTAATGCAGAGTATGTCAATCAAGTATTTTCCATGCTAAATATGGGAAAAATCTCTTTACTAAAACTATAGAAGCTTTTCTTTGAATATAAAGAAATCAAGATTTCTACTGTAGGACCGGAATTTACATCATCATAACAAATAACAAGCCCATCTGCCTATTTTTGTTGACTGTTATCAACCAAAATCCAGTCCAAGCCAATGGGAAATGGAACATTATACAGTGGTTTCACAACTATATATGTATATTTGTATGAAACAACTATAAAGTATAATCAAGTGCCAGTGAGGTTTTAAAAGGCACAAGCCATAACTGCTTTATGGACTCAGAAGCAAAAAACTCCATTTTTAGTAATGAATGATTCCTAGGGATATGTTACTGAGCCAGATGTAGCAATACATCTGAGTGTGAAAATAAAAAAAAAAATAAGATAATCAATGGTTATGTGTAACTAACACTGTTCAAAACACTAACCAGTAATGCACAACCTATTTTGTGCAAGAACAAATATTAGAATAAGTGCAAGAATAACACTAGAATATATAGTGAAATATCATAACAACCTCATCACCAGAAAAAAATAACCCAGGCAGTCAGGGAAGCAGTACTGGCTTCTATAACTGAAGGAAGTATGTAAGTAGTCTTGAATGAGTCTGAGGCTTCTGGCAAAAAAAAAATATTACTGTGAAAAAAATATGATATAAAAATTGCTAAATAAAATGCCTGAGTCCTAATTTGAAAAAGCCAGAAATCTCTCCCCTACTCCGTGCAGAGTTCATCTGTCACCTTCAGTTTATTTCAAAGTGGATTGAAACTACTCATTCAGTACATATTCTTATCATAAGTATAAGCTGCTGCTTCTCTCATGCCTAGGTTAAAATACAGATTAACAAGGTTATTTCCCTTTCTAGCATCTTTGAATGTATATCTACATGCTTTGGAATTTCTTAGTAGAGAACAGTTTAATGTCTGGAAGACCAGTAAAGAAAACAATATTTTTTGTCATCATCGTCCAAAAACCCCTAACTTCAAATATTGGTATACTAGATGGAGAGACAATAAACCTTATTTAGTAATAATTTCTCAATATAGCAAGGCAGATAAAGGTTGACGGATATATGGGTTGTAAAATCTGCTGAGGGAATGAGGGAAGAATTGGAATAGTGGTAAATAGAAGATGAAAACTTTAACAAGAATAAAACCAAAAACCACAGCAAGATTTTTAAAATTTTATTTTATTTTTATTTTTTTACCTTCTTTCAGAAAGCAGGTCTAAAGAATTTCATTGCCAGCCTCACATTCCAGTGAGAATGCAATAAAGAACATGCAATTACATAACACTCTATTAACAAATTGAACAAAATTCTACTTATACCTGTTTTATAATTGCTGATCTACTAAATAATTTATTAATACCTAAAATTTTAATGCATCTGCTGTATTTATCTGTGGATCAATACTGTGTCTTGTAACAGTCTTGACTCAGGAAGGCAAAGAAATTGCTCTGCAAACAACCTCTTAACTAAGTCACTGATCAGATTTATTCACTAACACTAGAAACTTCTGCCACAGTTGTCATTATTAATTATCAGATCTTGTTAGATAGTCTGTGGTATCATTTGGGACTCACCTTTGCTGATCTTACTTGTCTTGAATGATACTTAATTCATTGATCATTCCTTACATTGTTTAAACAGGTTCTATTTGAATCCCTTTATAATTATTATTAGAGTCTCATCTCACTCTCCTTTTTATTCTCTCTCAGTACATCATCTCATTATCATCTCATTCTGACTGGGTTTGGTCTCAGATAACATTTTCATGCAGGTAATATATCCTTTACAGATTTTTTTTTTTTTTTAAATTTCCTTGACTTCCTTATTCCACTTTGAGAGCAACTGTTTGATGAGTAAAACTAATGAATGCTAATATTTTGATCTGCAATGTTTCCAAAAGAGATCTCACAGTTGTTGACACTGATATGACTTATGTTTGACACCAAACATACTATAGGAAAATGTCATCCTTAATGCTGAGCTGATGACATGTGATTTTTCCCCAAGGAAATCACCTTTCCTCAGTATTGCTCCAGGAAAGAGCTGATACTTTATGCTGACTAGCAGAATATTTCCTATATTTTGTAATCAGGATACTTCACCAATCTTCTACAAAACACATAACCATTAGAAGTAAGTTGTGTGGTCATCTCAAATGCTTTTCAGCATTTTCACTTTGTAGGAAAAAAATCCATAAGGTATCAATAATGACATTATTTAATTTTTTAAATAAACTTGAATTACTAATAGGAAAAAAGAATCATTTCATTTGGAATAGACTAGAAGTTTTGATCTCAGTCAAAAATACTACTTTAGAGACTGAACTTGAAGAAAAAATATTACTTGTGCTCATGCAATACAGATTGAAAACAAAATTATGTAAAATTATGTAAAACTGCAGATTTTTAAATCATAAAGGACCACAGCCAAGTGATGTTTTTATTCTTATTACATTAATACATTGACTCATGCTCACTGATTTAGGTACTGGAGAAATACATCAAAAAGTTATGTCTCAAGGAGTTCTGATCCAGCTATTATTGTTTGTGAACATCTTCTATCCCACTTTCACCACAATTTCCAGACTTTCACAGACTGATTGAATAAATATCCATAAACATTCTTGATATAGCAGCATGTTTTCTGCTGTTAGTATGAGGCAGATGAAAGATAAAGACATATCCTGGGTAGTGCCTACTGTTCTCTAATTATCAATAATACTTGTCCCAGTTTAAATGGGACAAAGGTCTTTTGCTGAGGATGGATTAGGAGGAAAAGACTCAAACTTCTTTTTCTAAGCAATTATAAATCTGAAATTAAGAGGCTCCAATTAAAGGAAAACAAATTATGGAAAAGGGAAAACAAAAAAAATAACAGCCCTTTATTAAAAGGTATGTGTGTATTAACAGGAACACGAAAAAAAAACCCAAGTCAAACAACCAAGCAATACTCCTTTACCCACCAATAATCCCCTTCAAGAACAAAACCGATAAACCAGCAAAAGGAAAATTTAAATAGTTCAATTTTTAGCACCCTTTGGTGCAGTTCCAGCCAGCAGGGTCACTGGAGATGCAAAATTTGTAATGTCCTATACCATTCACCAGGTGGCGCTGTTGGGTCACTGAAGGTGCAGAACTTGTAGTGTCCTATAGTAGTCACCAGGTGGCGCTGTTGGATCACTGGAGGAGTATAGAATCATAGAATCATAGAATAGATTGGGTTGGAAAAGACCTCCAAGATCATCAAGTCCAACCCCTGATCCAACTCCAATTACTATAGCATGGCACTAAGGGCCACATCCAATCTCTGCTTAAAAACCTCCAGGGATGGTGAATCCACCACCTCTCTGGGTAGGCTGTTCCAATGCCTGATTACCCT